>NC_051227.1:20383657-20568657 GCF_015220715.1 Pygocentrus nattereri | reverse complement strand
AATGTGGCATGCAGTTGATTTCGATCATTTAATTTGGACTGCAGTGTCATATGGTGGTGTACCCTACTATCATCTTTCTCTGAAAGTCAGTTATGTAGCTCCATTTCATTTTCCACTGTGCTAATATTGAATGCTCTCAGTTCACCCAGCAGTCTTTTCAGAGCAAAAGTAGTATATTTGCCAGAAAGTTCATTTCCTCTGGAGTTGTACACAGTGTCCAAGTATAGTCTGTTCTAGTTACTCATGTACTGTACATGTTTTCAGGTTTGATGAGATTCAGATTTTTGATATGTGCTAAAATGTCTTGATTGTAAATGTCTCTAATTTCATGCTATGCTATGCACATTACACTGTAAAAAGAGGAACAGGGCATAAGCTGATGGAAGTGTTTTGAGATTTTAAAATGTTGATTCTATTGATTGTTGCTTATCTTTAGTACATAGTTAAAGCTAGTTTACTCATACTATGTTAATAATTATGTCCTAATTTTTTCATTTGTGTTCTTAGTTGGCATAAGAGAGACCCTCAATAGAGATCAAGGGGCATTACAGTGATATACAACGTAAGCCTGTTTTAAATGTGTGTTTTTTTGCTACAGTACTGAAATGCTTACACACCTACTACAAATCTAAGCAGAGCATCTGGAACCATATGTTTGAGTCATTTTGGCCAGAATATTGTATTTAATCACACTGCAAGTTTGTCATATTTTGTTAAGCTTTTCATTATGTGGTGATTTATATTAGTGGGCCTGTACATTACACATACAGAAATCCCCAGGTTTTCATTTTCTTGCCTGACCCCAAGTCACAGTAATTTGTCAGTTCTGGCTCTTGTGAACCTGTTTTGATTAATTGTTGTTGTACAGGGGTGATATGTGAACAAACAATATACTTGCTTGTCATTTATCATGATCATTCATTCCAGGGACAGAGGTTCATATAACAACATACATAATATTAATGATGTCAGTGTAAACATGGTTAATCAGTCACAGTAGTCTAACTGTAAACAGAAAATGAGTTTTCTCTCTCTCTCTCCCTCCCTCTATCTCTTTTTTACTTGCACATATTCCCTCCCTTCTTCCTCTAATACTCTCTCTCTTATCCCCCCCCAGCCCCCCCCCCCCCCCCCCCCCCCCCATCCCCTACAAGCTGACATTCACGCATCCTGACTGGTTTCCATGTGCATACACAATGAAAGCATTGCACAGCTACAATAAACCTTTTTTGCATATTTCACCTTTTGATTTATGTGCTGCTGCTTCATGGACTGAAACAAAAACTCCAGATGCATTAGACTTTGCTATGTATGGCCTACTGTATATAAAATGCTTTTCATACATATGCAAAACGTACCCTCCTTACTTATCAGACCTGGTGACAGTCGTATTTAAAAGTCCTTTGTGGAGGAAGGTGGAAGAAAAATGATAAATCTGTTGTAAACACTGTGCAGCAGATGTGGAGGTGGTGAAAATAATGGAAGTATCCTTATCCAGTGTACATTATTACACGTGTCTGTGTCATGTTTTGCTTGCTCTAGATGTGGCGGCCATCGTGACTTGATCTTGGCTATTCCGTTTTGCCTGTGTGTGCAACTCCTGGCCTTCTGAGAGTGGCTTGGAATACAGCCTTTAGTAGCCTTTAAGCCAAAACAAAACAAAAAACAAAACAAAACTTGGAAACACTTTCACTCAAGCCACTACATCTATTATACCAAAGTAATTATGCTCTTGTTGACTCCAGACTCTTTTGGGGTTGAATTTGAACTTCCCATACCAGTCATATCACATTGTCGTTGTAAGTGAAGTCCTTGACCGCTTAGAGCAGAGTCTTAGACAGCTGCACCACTTGGGATCCCCTTCTAAATCTCTCTTTAATGAGACACCATTATTTATTCACTTATTTATTTATTTATTTATTTATTTTAAGTATTGGAAAAACCCACAATGTGTTCAGTAAAGCTTTTTGTGATGTAATTTATCATATTATATGCATCCATCCATAGTTTTGTTACCCAACCGTGCGCACTCTAAAATAAAGGCTTCAAGACTTCCTTATGCAGTTCCATTAAAGAACTACTTTTGGTTCTCTAAAGAACCTTTCTGAGCCTGTTTTTAGAGAACCATATGTAAAAAGGGAGATATTAGAGTGTGAAGAACCTTTAAATTTAACCTCTTTTGAGACTTTTATGCCATCCTAATGATTATTGTTCAGTAATTACATGGAAAACAATGCAAACTGGCTTTGCACACTGTGAGAGTGAGGAAAGCAAGTCTGGAACCACTGGTTCTGTGGAGAACTTATGCATACTGCAAAGGTTCTTGAATTTGTACGCAGTGTTTAAATTACCTGAAGGTTCTATAAACCTTTTTTTATCTCATGGAGATTATATTTAATAATAATAATGATGGGTTTAGTAGAATATACAATACAAAAAGAGCCATTTCCAGAACTTCAGTCAACCATTTCAGCATTACATTATTGTTTAAGAACCTTTTGTAGAAACCCCCCCCCCCACCCCCACCCCTTTTTAGCCACCCCCCCTTTTTTTTAGAGCCCTCTTAAAGAGCCCTCATGTTTTAAAAGTATACACCAAAAGCAGTAATCTGCTGGCATATCATAGGTGTATAAGCAGTCTCTGCACGTCTGCTCAGTTGGACTGAGATCTGTAGGACGTGATGGAGGATTGATTAGCCTCTGCTTACTCTAACCAGCTCATAGCCACACGGGATGGAGCCACTAGCGTACGCAGTCATCATACACTCATCCGAGCAGAGCAATAACTTCTCCTATCCATTCTCCTCGGAAAACAAAGCCTGCCCTTTCCAAACAAGCTGGAAAATCCCAATTTTCATCTCGCTCTTTTTGTCCTTCCAATATGAGGCCAGTGAAAGCATATCTTAAGTATGTGACAAAGAGCAGTCCTTTAGTGTGTGTGCCAACAGAAGGGGGAAAAAAAAAACTCAGCCAAACACACACACACACACACACAAACACATTTCTATCCTTTTATTTATTCATTTTGGCCATGATACTGGCCCGATCAAACCCCTGGTTATTTGGGTATTTGGGTGTACTGGTGGGTTGGTGGGACGTTAATCTTGCAGGAACAGCTGTGTGTAGAGGATTAGGTGGTGATGGAGAGGGGCTAAGAGAGAGAGACGCTCAGAAATAAACACCAAAGTCCAGCACAGAGAGAGTAACTGGCAAGAGCCTCCGTCCACTCAAACATTATCACTCCCCGGCAGCAGCAGTCAGCCATCGCATTATATTCAAATCAATTCACTGATGAGGTCTTCCATGCAGGCACTAAATTAAACCCTGCGTTTGTACAGCACCTTTTACTTTCACTGTCCTTCACCTCTCTGTGCTGTTGTCACTGATTGCAAGGCTTTTTTTTATTTTGGCCATTTAAAGAAATTCAGCTTGATTAATGTAGTATAGACTCAGTTTGCATTTGTTAATACTGTTGATTTAAAAATGGCACTATTTACTTACTTTTAAACATCACCCAGCAGCATGTAGTGACAGTCTGTCAGAGAGAGGCATTTGATTTTCTGGCAGGAACTGAAATCTGTCCTAAATCACTCTTACTTTCTCTCTTGAGAGCAATGACATTGACATGAGGTGTAGATTCAAATTAGGATAGGATTTGTTGACATGGTCCTTTGAGTCTTCTGAAATCTTACAAATAATTAATTGCCTGTCATTTGATGTATTGCATTATAAACAAAGACTTTGGGTGCAGCTTTCACCTACACATCACACAGCTGTAATTGTAGAACTCTGCTTATGTTTCTTTGGGCACGACGATATGTTTTAGGCTTTGACTACAGGAACAGTAATTTAGGGCTGTCAGATGAATATTTGAAATTCAAATACTTGTCAAGTCCCATGTAAAAATGCTCATTTAAATGTCCACTGAAATGTTGAAAGCCTCTACTGCAGCTGCTAGCAAGTTTCAGGCAAGGAGTTAGTAACATTGTCACTTGCAATGGCTACCAAACACATAGAAGAATGTGTGCCTTAGTCAGATTTTTTAAATGTATTGGAATCTTTGACATCTGGCTGTGACATACTGAACTAAGTAATGTATCTACATTTAAATACAGTAAAAATATATTGTCATTTGAGGTAACTGAATGCCCTCCTTTAGATGCAAGTCTTTTTCTGACAAGCCAGTGCTCCATCTGAAAGTTTTTTAGTAAAGTTAACCAATGTTCACTTAATCACTTGTAGTGAAGACATCTGCGAGTTTAACTGCTTGGCTAAGCATGTCTTAACTCGCAAAAAAGGTTTCACTTCTAAGCTTTCACAGTTATAGTTGATAATGACATTATAACTGGTATTAGGGATTTCTTTTTGAAATATCATTCTTAAACATATGTAAAATTAGGCTTATTTACCTTTTTCAGCAGCCATGTTGTCACTTCAGGTTGGGACCTACCGCTTTATAACACCAGAGCTTTTGAGTATGCTTGATATCTTGAGCACCCACCTATACATTTAGGACATGTAACCTTAGGATATGTTATCTTGCTCATTGGGTGTGCATCTAAAATAAAGTATTTTTTATGTATTTAAAGTTTTAATCTGTTCAAATACTTCACAAACAAGCACAGGGAACATTCAGTTATGTTTCTGAGCCCAGATGACAGTTTTACAGTAATTTGTAGATGTGCACTGATCATGAGCACAGTTTTACAGTCACTATGGATGATGGCCAATATGTTCTTATGTAGTTCCTCCTAAGATGTTTTTATTATAGACTTTACAGATTGAGGTTTTGACTTGCTCGTCACATGCTGGTTTGCTTGGTACACATTATTTACATCATAAAACCACAGAACACTTTGGCCAAAATAGGGCGATTACCAGCTGTGCTGGAAGCAGATATTGGCTGATTCAAGTTGTGAGCTCTACTCATTTGTATAAAGCCTTAGAGTAGCATATGAACTAGATGGCACTGATTTTTCTTTTCTTATATCAATTACAGATAACACTGTGAAATATCAACCATATGCTCTTATTTTCTCTTTTAAAACGACTAAGCTTTGAAACGAGCTATTTATAATTTTAAAGAACTCCACTTAAAATCAGTCAAATCAGCAGCATCTCACGTTTTATTGCAGTTAGTTTAACCTTTCTAAACGGCCTATAATAATTTAATCACGTTGTTCTGACTTAACACACATCGCACATCTCTAATTCTTAAAATCTGGTCATGCTTCGCTATGATGGAAGACCATGTGTGTGTGGATTGTGTTTAGTACACAAGCATTGTCCTGTTTCTCATGTATACATTGGTGGGCAATCAGTGCGCTAGCCTGGATCGAAATGTTAAATGTCCTGTACTGGACTGACGCATCAAAGAAGGGGAGAGATGTGTGAAGTTCATTGCGGTGTGAGAGACACCTGGTTACATGGTTGGTATGGTGACCTTTTAAAGGTTTTAATGGCATGTCAAGGTGTTAGTTGGGGAGAATGACACTTGTGCTGACATGTGCAACCACAGGAATGCCAAACGTTAGTGTGTGTGTGTGTGTGTGTGTGTGTATGTATGTATATATATATATATATATCTCTGTCTGTTTGCAGAGACTGGCAAGTTGTGAAGTAGACTTCATATAAAATAAAATAAAGAAACTTGTTTCTGTGTATCCCAGCCAATGTTAAATAAATAAATAAGTAAGTAAGTAAGTAAATAAATAAATAAATGAAGAGTGAAATGTATTGTACTCTCAACAATTTATGGCACAGATCACTCGAAACAACCTGCATTTTTTTTCAAAGGGAGATGAATCGTTCCCCTTCAAGAGGTGGCTGCAAACTCGCCACAACCGGCAAGGAAAAATAAAAACCCCTTGACTGGCAACTTATGTGTCGAACCCACCAGAAGAGCCTCTGCTCAACTTTTCCAGCCATACATTGGAGGGCCTCCAAATTAGAATTGAAAATGCGTTTGCCAGGCTGTAGTTGTCCCGCCGTTAGCTCCGACACTTTTCCTGATTAACGAGTTGTGTGGTTGTGATTAACACAGCTCTGATTGCACTGTCAGTCTTCCAAATGGGCCGTGACCCGCCACTCAACCCCAGGCCGGCCTGTTTGAAATGACCCGTCATGGACGTTCCTCTGTCCATCTAGCACACTTACTCATCGTTATGGTCTGAATGGCCCTCACTAAATCTCTCTGCGAAGGTGTGGAGATGAGCGGAAGCTGGGCCCGCTGGCATGGTCCCTGCACCAGCGAGACATTTCTGCCCGTCAGCAGCCTGGGGACAGGTCAGAGGTCAAGATCGCTCTTATTCACCATGTTTCCATATCAGCTGAGGAATGTCTTGGCAATGACAGCAAGGGCTTCTAAGAGCCGATAAGTCTGCAGTAAGGATATAGGTTTTTGATGAGCACTTGCGACATCTTGGTTTATGTCTAGTAATGTAGAAATGTAGAGTTAACATTTTGCTATGCCTTTGATATGATTGATGATTATTTAAATTTAATTAGATATTACATAAATTTCACTGTTAGGCTGACTTTACACAGTGAAACTTTCATGCAACTAGTCGCATGTTGTAAATTGCTTGCAACATAATTTCCATGCAACTTGAAAGTCATGCAAATCAGTTAAAAAAACAATTGATTTGTCTGGCTTTCAAGTTGCATTGTTACACTCCTAGTTTGCAAATCAACTTTTTTGTTACACTATATTGCCATTCTTTTTTTTTCTACGTTTGTATGTCTATTATTTAGGGAAATTAGTGTTTAAATAGCAATTACGAGTGTAGCCTACTTGCTCTAGAAGTTCGCTGAGGAGCTCATCTGTCTCCTCTTCATTCATAACTTTCATCCTTTTATTCCCAAAGGAATTTGAGCACTGAGTAAATCTAGGGGGCATCAAGAGAGGATAAAATGAATTTAGCTACGTAGATCACAATAACAGCAGGCTAACAAAGAAGAATAAACAGTGGCACAAGCAGCCATTTAAACACTTGTCAACACTTGACTGGTTCATGAAATTTGTTTCTAAAAGTTCAGACATATTGTGAGTTTCAAGTGAGTAGCAGCGTGCTTTATGCATCTCAAGTCCAATTTATGCTGAGGTTGCATGAAAGTTTAACATGCAACTCCAGCATTAGTTGCAAAATTTATTATGTCAAAAGATGACCATTTCATCTGCATGATTTTACTCTTTTGTGACAACTTTTTCAGACATGGACTTCAAATTAAGAAACCTACAAATCTAAGTGTGACTATATGAAAGAATGAAATGGAGTTCTGTTTATCCCCACAGTGAACCTACATTTGAACATTTTTGACTGTGTACCATGTTTACTAAAGAATGTGCAAAACCTACAGCGTGTATTAAAATTATTAAATGATTTAATTAAAATTACTCCTCTCCTTTGTGTTTCTTAAATTCAGGAAATGTACAATAAATGTTCCTTAAATATACAGAAGTGTGTCCTCTGTGGAACATGTGTTTAAATAACAAAATCAACACCTGAATATTCAAGTATTCAAGCATTTAAGATTTGTTCATTTGTTCATTGGGTAGGTATTCATTTTTTAATTTTGCGGTTCGGGCTGGGTAGACAGAGCGAGGCTACACTGTAAGCACTGCAGTGAGGAAAGCCAGCTTGGAGATTAGAATTTTACAGTAGGTAAAGCCGCAGATGTGCTTTCAACATGTGTCAGATGTGGATTTTATAAAAACTATACTCTTAACTTTGAATGATTGCTTTTAATTACTGCCGTCTCTCCAGAGCCCAAAAAATGGTATTCGGGAAATTGCTTAATTATTTGACATGGACGCCCATATTTTGCAAACCACTGTGTGGTTCTCCTTCCCCACACTCTATGCACTATTGATTATGCATCCTTTCTGCTAATACTTGTCTTTAAGCACACAAGTGTTTGACCTCATTATTTGCAAATTCATCAGAATGATAGTGTAACCCTGCTGGATTTGTCCTCTGTCGAAACAACCTACTTATTTCACTCATCTACCCTGACCTTCTGACCTCCAGCAAGGCTTTCCTTTCATATTCTCAGTCTCTCCCCTCCTTCCCTCCCTCTCCCCACCAGCTTGTCCTAAGTAGCTCCTGTCCGTACCCTGTTAATGTATACCTCCATGTTACTTACTGTTATAGTTCAATTATCCCAGTTAATAAATGCATTTCTCTATCCTTGCTGCTCGATACGACTCAGGAACATACATTTTTAATGCAGAATTGATCCGTGTCAAATTCCCTGAGGAGAATCAATCATGGCTGATCGATAGAATGCAATATGCCAGTGGTCCTCTGCGTTAGATGTGTGTTTTATCAAACATGTGAACTTTCGTCTCCTCGGCTGCGGCGCTTCCAGCTTGGGAACTTAATGCATTACTAATGTGTGCTGGGATGTAACACTACAGCAGCTGATTATTGACCGCTGTAAAGGATGTTAATAGAAATGTACCATACAGTAGAGCTCGTCGGAAGATGGATACACATGCTACACCTCCCTCTGACTGCTGGGCGACACAGCAGACACAGCCCATTTATTATCTTGAACAGATTAATTTCCAGTGGCATCAAATCTACGAAGTTCCAGAGACAAGTCCTCTCTGTGGCCTTGTTTATTGTAGTCCTTCAAGCATTTGTCTGTAAATACAACTTTTCCTCTGCTGACCTTTTTTTTTTTTTTTTTTTTTTTTTTGGATCAACCCCTTTACAAGTCCCTGGGCCATCATGATCCCTCCTGTTATCAGACATAAATAATGCCTTACTGATGAATTTTCCATCTCTTGCCATATTTATTAAAGGTGAGACATTCCTTATTTTTAGTGGAGCAATTTATTAAAATTTAGGAGGCACATCCCACCCTAAATCACACCATTGTCCTCAGCTTCCCCGCAGTCAGTCTCCCTGCTATCTGCCTTTGGTTGCCTAACCCATGCTTTCCCCTCAGCCTTCACGGGGGTTTGGAAAATGTCGGAGAGTTGTCACCCCTGTCAGCTCGGCCTGAGAGGTGGCGGGAGCTTGTCATCCTGATGAAATTCCAGAATGTATTTTCAAACCTCCTGTCTTTGAGGCTGACACCAGCGCTCCTCCCTTGCTAGATTTAATGCCCCTTACAGACTCCCTGGGAGTTGCATTTGCAACGCGGTGCCAGACGGTAGAGCTTCAACTGTGCCAGAAATTTTGGTACAAACCCAAATGTAACCTGAGAACATTGTGTTTGAGTTCTGAATTTATCTTGACGTAACTCAGCCCGCAGCTCAAATTTTAGGATCAAGACTGGAATGAAGCCTGACAAAATTCAGTAAAAATACACTGCTCAAAAAAATAAAGGGAACACTTAAACAACACAATATAACTCTAAGTAAATCAAACGTCTGTGAAATCAAACTGTCCACTTAGGAAGTAACACTGATTGACAATCAATTTCACAGCTGTTGTGCAAATGGAATAGACAACAGGTGGAAATTATTGGTTAGCATTGATTAGCAAGACACACTCAATAAAGGAGTGGTTCTGCAGGTGGGGACCACAGACCACTTCTCAGTACCTTTCTGCTTTCTGGCTGATGTTTCAGTCGCTTTTGAATGTTGGTGGTGCTTTCACACTCGTGGTAGCATGAGACGGACTCTACAACCCACACAATTGGCTCAGGTAGTGCAGCTCATCCAGGATGGCACATCAATGCGAGCTGTGGCAGGTTTGCTGTGTCTGTCAGTGTAGTGTCCAGAGGCTGGAGGCGCTACCAGGAGACAGGCCAGTACACCAGGAGAGGTGGAGGAGGCCGTAGGAGGGCAACAACCCAGCAGCAGGACCACTACCTCCGCCTTTGTGCAAGGAGGAACAGGAGGAGCACTGCCAGAGCCCTGCAAAATGACCTCCAGCAGGCCACAAATGTGCATGTGTCTGCACAAACAGTTAGAAACCGACTCCATGAGGATTGTATGAGGGCCCGACGTCCACAGATAGGGGTTGTGCTCACAGCCCAACACCGTGCAGGACGCTTGGCATTTGCCAGAGAACACCAGGATTGGCAAATTTGCCACTGGCGCCCTGTGCTCTTCACAGATGAAAGCAGGTTCACACAGAGCACAAGTGACAGACGTGACAGAATCTGGAGATGCCGTGGAGAGCGATCTGCTGCCTGCAACATCCACAGACCCCTTGTGAGACCATATGCTGGTCCCTCTTGGCCCTGGGTTCCTCCTAATGCAGGACAATGCTAGACCTCATGTGGTTGGAGTGTGTCAGCAGTTCATGCAAGATGAAGGCATTGAAGCTATAGACTGGCCCGCCCGTTCCCCAGACCTGAATCCGATTGAGCACATCTGGGACATCATGTCTCGCTCCATCCACCAACGTCACGTTGCACCACAGACTGTCCAGGAGTTGGCGGATGCTTTAGTCCAGGTCTGGGAGGAGATCCCTCAGGAGACCATCCGCCACCTCATCAGGAGCATGCCCAGGCGTTGTAGGGAGGTCATACAGGCACGTGGAGGCCACAGACAATACTGAGCCTCACTTTGACTTGTTTTAAGGACATTACATCAAAGTTGGATCAGCCTGTCGTGTGTTTTTTCACTTTAATTTTGTGTGAGACTCCAAATCCAGGCCTCCATTGGTGAATAAATTTGATTTCCATTGATGATTTTTGTGTGATTTTGTTGTCAGCACATTCAACTTTGTACAGAACAAAGTATTCAATGAGAATATTTCATTCATTCAGATCTAGGATGTGTTATTTGAGTGTTCCCTTAATTTTTTTGAGCAGTGTATGACGGTAGTTAGACAAAATTTCCTCCAAACACAAATGTAGCATGATAAAATTACTGGACAGCAACTAGAACACACCTATCATCAAGTGAAGACTGAATTAAGCTCCATTATTCTAATGACAGGCGTATTAAGTTACCTTTTAGTAACAATGACTGACTGCAATCATCAGATAATTAAAAATAAACTTTTATAATAGCCTAATTATCTTTACTTTTATTTAGCAGTTATTTAGATGTGAAGCACCTGGCCTGCAACTCACTTGTAACTCACTCATTTGCATTTAGCAGACTGAGAATTCTCCAGTAATAAGTGACGTTAGCAGTTTTTGATGCCTCATAGAGCAGTCCTTCACATTGATGACGCCGTGTGTTAGGCCTGTGGCTGGTGACAGTTAAAAACTCTTGATGTACTTAATACACATCACAGCAAAATGCTTGTTTTCCAACAGCATTGAGCTTTTAAACACGCTGAGTGATGTGATATATCCTCCTTTTAACGTCAAATTTATTGTGCCTAGCATAGAAAAGATTGTTCTAGAAATGTGACTGCACTGGATTACATTTTAAGACCTCCTCAAATCAATGTGTTGGATTTCACACATTAGAAAAAAGCAACTTAATTTTTTGGGACAGACATGTCTCATCTCTTGTACATCATACAAAAACAGGTTGTTTCAAACTGAGAGGAAAGTGTCAAGCTAAGCAGCCACAAACTCACAGGCAGAAATGTTTGTGACATTTTGCAATTTCATTCTTTCTTACTACATTTATTTTACATTAATATTACATTAGTTTAGTAATAATGTTGTGGCCAGATACAAAATGACAGTTTACAATAACCACAACCTTGAACTGTGGTGGTGGTGGTGGTGGTGTTATTAATGATCGTTTATGTTCTTTGACTCTTGCTCCTCCTGTAAGTGGCTGCAAGAGAATTATTGGACAAAAAAGTAAAGGAAAAAAATGCACTAATTCCAGCAAGTTTTGGATAAATAGTACATAATGTGCCTTTTTTTCATGTTCAGAACCTCACTGCCAAAACCACAACTCGAGTGTGATATATGAAAAACTGCTTACAGTAATAAAAGTAGGGAGGACCAATAGGAATAAGTAAGGAGAAAAAAACTAAAGCAGGGATAAATGCAGGCTGAAGATGGAGATGAAAATTTGATCTTGACCTGAGGCTGAACAATGCCCAAACATTTCTGAATCAAACATAAATAGTGTGACCTGTCCTGTTCAGATAAATAAAGCATGTCCCAAAAGTATTCAGCCACCCCTTTTAGTTAATGAACATGGCTACCAATGGCAAACATCAGCTAGTGAGGCATGAAGCACCCCAGCACTGGTCTGTGGATCTGTGTTCTCTGGAGTGATGGAGCACCATACAGTATGTTTGGGATGTGTTTTCATGGTGTTTGTAATCCAGAACTAAACAGAACCTGATCTCACTCATGGTCTCATGACTGATTGCAGTCAACTCCTCAAAGCAATGTTCAAACATCTAGGGTAAAGCCTTTTTAGAAGAGTAGAGACTGATACTGCAGCAAAGGGGAAACAATTTCCTATTAATACCCTTGATTTCAGTAGAATCTCCTTGGTTGAGCAGGTGTCTACAACTTTATGTATAGTCTGTTTCAAGCTGTACCAAGCATTAGCTAGCAGGGTTTGCTAATGCAAGTGCTCAGCTTCATGAGCACTAATAGTTACTTGTTATACCATAAGACTGCACTGTACATTCACTAAACACAGTCAGCCTACTTCTGTGGGCTGAATAAGGCTGAGAGAAAGCTTCCCAGTTAGTTATTGAGTCCCATCAGCAGAAGCCTCCAAGAGGCAATTCACTGCCTAACATGAAAAGCGATCCTATTTCAGAGAGCAAGGGAGAGGAAGAGAGCAGAAATATTTCATTAAGGGGCATCTGACTCCAGTCTGAGTGCCGCTCTCAGCCCCTTATCCCACAGAAGCCATATTTTGAGCTGGTTATGGGACCGTAAATTACCTATTGACCGCCTCATTATGCTCATTCGATTTTGCGGTGATCAAAAGTGCTATTGAAGTGTCAAGCAGGCCCAAATGCTGAGCCTGATATAGCCTGTGTGGATGCCAGGTAGGGTGGGCCAAGGAGCCTTAGCAGAATCTCAACAAGAGCTGAAGGTCTGGGGAAGATGAGGGGTCATCATTGTGCTGCTGAGCTGCTTTATCTCACATGGAGAAATTGTTCTGAGGCAGTAGTGATGAGTTACTTTTAGGTCAGCCTCAGTTTCCTGGTAATCTGGCTTGGATTCCTTTAGTCATTGCTGTGGAATCGGTCCTCTTTGAGACATGTCCTTAATTTTTTTCAAGCAAATCTTCCACAAAGGCCATGTGCTGAAAATGAGTCAGGAATTCAAGCAAACATGTGTGTCCTTTTTGGAAATCGGTTAATTGTAAGCAAATTAGGATCACATTGATTGAGACGATCTAAGCAATACCACACACATGTGAAAGCACAACTTCAATAGCGATAGGAGCTATCAGACCTATTTGGATCCACTCTATTCAATTCCTATATCCTGGAGGAACTTGATGTTTGGTACCAAGACTTCTAGATTGCTCTGGCCTTAAGAGTAGTTATGAGGATTAGGTGCACTGAAATTGTAATTCACTGAATGTTATGTGAGAAAATACATCAACACTTATGTCTTTTAGATTTAGCTTTTCAGTTTATTTTATTGCGGTTGTTGATGCAGTCTGTTTATTTTGGTCAAGTATACCAGTTGTAATTGTCTAATGACACTCTAGATAGTTTACTTATGCTTTGAGGAATTGATTTTCATGATTACAATGAAATCCCACTGATATTTATGAATTCTCATGAAATGCACATGTAATGCTTATTTAGGCCTAATGCGAAGTACACAAAAATGCACACATATTGGTGTGTACAAAACGGCAAAATCTAACTTTATATTTTCACAATTTGCAAAATATGTAAATTACTTTTTAAAGCAGACAGAATGCACTAGCAGTGTCCCATTAAAAAAATACTGTCAAACATTGCATCAAAGTATTGTGACTTTATTATAAGGTTCACATACTGCACTAAATCCAATTAACAGGGCGTAATTGTGTTCTCTTTTTAAAGAAACACACAGTTGGTCAATGTTTATTAGGCAAGGCAAGTTATTTATATTGTACCTTTCATACACTACGGATATTGAAAGTGCTTTACAAATGAAATAATGCAAAAATCATTCAAATTCAAGTAAAATTTAAAAGGATTTAGGAGAATAGAAATTAAACATAATTAAAATGTGGTTTACACATGAACGCACGCACACATCTTGTAAGCAGCTTCTCCTCCTGGGCCGTGGGGTGGTTTAAGCAATAGATTTAAAAAAGAGTAAATTAAACATTTAAAAATTAGGATAACAAAGACCTGTTGCAAGAGAGAAGTGCAGTAGAGCAAATAGTGTTTTAAACTGAGCTGAAAGCTGCTCAAATAGCAATGCTTTCAGCCTGGATTTAAGTGTCCACTGTCAGAGCTCTTCTAATGCCCTCTGTCAACTGCTTCCATTTAAGAGCAGCATAGTAGCTAAACACTGCTACTCTGCTTAGTCTTTACCCTAGGGAGGAATAACTGACTAGTTGCTAACGATCTAAAAAGTATTGCTTGACTCATCGCTGCAGCATATCAGATTAATATGCTGTTCCTGCACCATTAGGTGATTTATAAATGAGTAATAGTACTTAAGTCTGTTCTATAATATACTGGTAACCAATGTAAGGATTCAAAAATGAGGGTGATGTGTTCCCTTCTTTTTCTCCTAGTGAAAATTCTGGCAGCCACATTTTGAATCAAGTGAAGCGGTTTGTTTTTTTTAGGAGTCTAGTTATGAGACCATTACAGTAATCAATCCTGCTAGAAATAAAGGTGTGGATGTGTTTTTCCAGCTCTGCTGCAGTCTGAAAATGTTCTTAAGGTGTCAATATGCTGATTGAGTGACTGCTCTGACATGGCTGCTAAAACTGAGAGTCCTTTAGTTCACCAAGCTGTTATGTGCTAGATTTTTGGCCTCTTGAATCCAGGTAGGCAGCTAGTCTGTGAACCTCACTGCTAACCTCAAATAAAAGAATCTTTATTCAAGTGCAGAAAGCTTTAAACCATCCAGTTAGTGAAGTGACCAAGGGGACTATAATTTGGGATTGGCCAAGCCATCTACAGAGATATGGTAGGATGTCCCATAGTCTTGTAGGATTTGGCCAGGAGGAAGTATGAACTGAGCCATTATAGGACTGTTCCTGAGAGGCCAACCCAGTTCTCAGATCCATCTGTGAGAATTTTATGGTGACTGATGTATTGTGGCTTATTGTGGTGCAAGTTCATATTGCCCACCCCTACATACTGACATTTATACTATATGATACCGTTTCAGTCATGGCTGGCGTCCAGAAAACAAGTATAGGCACATTCAGATCTAAAATATTGTCGAGTATTAGATTAGGGAACTTGAGACTCTCTATTGTTAAGTGCATAGAATAAGTCACTCTGAACAATGAAATGCTGAAGAGCCTCCACCTAATTGTTCATAATTTACTGACAGCTCTCCTGCAAAAAATCACATTTTAAAATAAAACCTGTAAAAATGTCCTTCACTTAGGGTGTCTGAGGTGAATCATCTATAAGTATATTACATAGACAACAAAAGTCACCAGATGAAGATGAATAATAATAAAATGCAGCAATTACATCAGTATAAATGGCTTTCAAAGTGCAACATTATTTGTCAGTGACTTTCTTTTAGCCAACTAGATTGCACCCCGATGCTCCTGTAGCATCTTCTGGATGGTAGTAGGCTGAACTGATTTCTGTGCTGAATGGTGAGGATACCTGACTATCCAGAGAGCTTTGTGTTACCTGCATTGTTTTAGTATACGTCTTGGATTGCTAGCAGCTAAACACCAATAATAAGTTAGGTCATCCCTTTGTCTTGCCAGTATTCAGGAATCCATGTCCTGGTACCATACCATTCTTCTTGACTTCCTTCCTATAGGCAGTCTCATCAATAGTAGTGATGAGGTCTAAAATGGATGTATCATCAGCAAGCTTTATGTTGGCGAAAAGGCATGTCGTTTATTACTTGATATTGACTCACCGACATTCCTCAGTCTGAAAACCATGAAACATACTACAGCCATATAGGAAAGTAAAACCTGAAATGTGATTGCACTGGATTAGTGCCATTCCTTAGACTTCCATTACTTACTTTTAATGCTGCTTTAAATCCTGTTGCCGATCACCTGGGTTTAGAAGCGATGGAGCATGCTGTCATTACAGCATAAATTCAAAATGAGGACTTTTCTTAAACACGCCTAAGAAGTGTTTTGTTTGTAGCATACATTGTGTTCTAAATGGTTCATCACCTCACTTTTAATCTAGTGTGACATTGAGCTCTTTTGCACTGTCTTAAACTCCAGTTTCATTATCCCAGTACCGTGTGGCTTCTCAAACAGCGCCCGGCAGAATACTTCATTAGCAATATGCTCCGCAAATATGCTGTCAACACAGTCGTTTGGAAATTGTTTTTTCACACTGATCGGAACACGTTGTAATGGAGGTTTTCGTATATTACGGTGTACGTATGTGTGTGGGCCACGGTTGTGTTCCACAAGAGAGAGAGAGAGAGACGGGGAGTGGTGAGTAGGGACTACAGGAAGTCATTAGACGAGTCCGTTAATTGAATGTGCGAGATGGAGCGTGGCGCACACTTGTCTGAGGAGCAGATGACCTTGAGTGCAGATGCAGGCCTTAATTAGCATGCGCTCAGGTGAACCCCTCCAAGCCAAATGAGGAGGAGAAGCCCGCCCCTCTGCTCCTAATGCAGACTCCGCTGACAATCAGTCCATCTCTCTCTTTCTCTCGCTCTCACTTCTGTGTAATGCATTTTCGGTTACAGAGGGAGTCGCTGATGATTTTCCCAAAATGTTTCCTTTGCTGTGATGGCATGTCATTATGTTTTTGGGCTGGTTGTTCACTTTTTTTTTCCCTTTTCTTTTCTTTAGATACAAAGCACCTCATGGACCTGGCTTGTTATTTTCATTGTCAATCTCTCCCTTTCTTGCACTGGGTTGGGCATAATTGACAATATTGAACAATATTTTTCTCATTACATGAAATTATATTTTGGTTAGCATTAACAAAGAATCCCAACTTCCTGAATAAATAAATGTCCTACAAACTGGACACAGCTTGTTTTTCAGATAGAAACCTAATTTCCAGAAAGTAAACTTACTTTTAATGTAGTTTTATGCATTTTGAGCTATGCTTTCTAAACAAGATGAAGCACCTAGCAAATGACCTAATATCATAGTTCAGTGTTTATCTATCAATGTCACTCATGTAGACAATCTGTATTGTTTTGTGTCTGTGTTGGTATAGACGATATCTCATTTACTTATTGACATTTTATTATTAGGGCAACAGATACTATAGTTTAAGGTGTGATATTTTTTGCATTGCAGTGAGTGTTGCATTGCGTTTCAGTTTCAGACACTCAGAAGAAACTATCTGTGCTTCTGTTCATTGACTTTCATTTTGGCAGGAAACAAACAGTTGTTTATTTAGATATATACTAGCAGTTACATCTCTTAGTTTCTAAGAATGAGATACAGGCCAAGAACTAGAAAATATGTGACTTCACAAAAGTGAGTTTGTTTTTGCCACAGATCAATCATGCTGATAGTTCTATGATTAGTCATGTCAGTCAAATGCCCCTGTCTTATTAGAGAGACAGTTCCTGAAACCTACCTGGTCTGGCTTATGAGCCTGTATGTCAGTGCAGTCTTACACAGCTTGCTGTAGACTTGGCTTCATCTCATTTAGCATTTCCAGATAAGTAAATGGCTTCAGGCTTTGTGGTTTGCGGATAAAAATATTGTGCTCTCCTCTTGCCTGTTCACTGCTGTTTTTACCATGACTGTATTTCAGGCACTTTCCTCAACTAGTTGACTGCTGCCCCCAAAGGACTGGTCTATGCAACCTCAACTCCATACATAAGTACATGGAAGGAGGGTACATTCAGTGCTACTGCTTTTTCTGTAGCACAGATGCTTTAGGAATTTGACATCAAATTCATCCAATCCTCACAGCATTTTCCAGAACTCGCAATGTTGTTCTGTGCAGCTTCTATGTCTGGTAGCCACAGTCTCGGCTGCTCCGCCCACATGTAGCCAGGGCGTCTGATTTCTAGGCTAAGCTCCCCACAGCTTTTGTGACTTTGTTGGTTCCAATCTTATCTGCATGTCTGTTTTTGCATATTTTGCAAGCAGTTGCCTGCTCTATGTGCTGTGACGGAGCATTTCATAGCCGTTTAAATGCTGGATGTTTTTTGCAGAGTGGTGACTGATGCATAGCACATTAGGTGCTGAGTTCATATCAGTTCAGAGTCGCCTACTGGACACTCTCAGTGCAATCAGGACTATATTTAGTCACCTAAGCTTTACTCTACCCCAGAGAAGAAAGTAGCAAGGCAAGAGTCTGGTATGACTGCAGCTTAACAATACTTCAGCTAGTACGTAGCTGTTTTTGTTTTGCTTAGATTTGCACCAACTGCATCCTCCTAGCGCTATTGACAGTAGAGCAGCACTTATGTGTTTTCCAGAAGTTCCCAAATTCCCCCTCTCTGCTTCATCTTTGAGTGATGTTGTAACATCTTCGCTTAGACACCAGAAGCGCTTTGATCTGTTTGTGAGAGCAGGCTCTGCAATAATGCCCTGGAAATGCAACACAAGTATTCAGTGTGTCTGGGAATGTTCCTGAGTGGCCCGCTGAGCGATCCAGTGAAGACTTTCACCCTGATTACATAGAGACAGCTTCCTGGGTAGTGCTGTGAAGTAAAAATAATTCTCTGTCCTTTATTGCAGTGAAGTTACTACAGCTTAAAGGGCCAGTATTCACTCTTTGTGAGACTCACTACTGATTGACAGCAATATTACAGTCTAGGGATGCCTCAATACCAATACTGGTATCAGGTATTGGGCCAATACAGTGCTCATTTACTTGTACTTGATCTAATAAAAATTCACAGATACGGACATCGGAACCAGTCGATACCATGCAACGTAAGCAGAGTGTACACTGCCGCGCTAATGAACAAACAACTCAAGCTGGCAGTGTATGAGGCTTTGCTTACACAGAGACGTGTGAAGGTCAGACACAGAGTTATTGGTCATTTTAAGCTTTCTGCACTAGCACATTCCCACCAGAAATTCACTGTGTGATTTTAGCCCATTTTTAATTTTTAAAAGTCTATTTTTTTTTGTATTATCACAGTCATAGCCACTTTCTTAATATGGGTGTAGACACCTAATCTAGCAAAACATGTAACAATGGTGCAAAAAGGTCTGCATTTGCTACCAAAGTCTGTAAATGCCTACTTTACTCTGTTTGAGTAGAGTTAGAATAGTGCATGAGTTTGACCGTATTTGTATGAGTGCATGATGATCATTAGGCTATTCAGGTGCCCCTCCACCATTAGCCATTGTTGTAGAAAATAGTACTTCTTTATTTCATGTACACATAAATGTTTTTTTTTTTTTTGCAGATGTATATTGAGTATTTCAAGGACAGTTTCCATTTGCACCACAGGAGTGACTGACCCGCAAGTCTGTAATATGTAAGAGTTTTACAGACCAATAAAAAACAAAACAAAAAACATGTCTAATTTTGAGAATGTATGTGTGAAAGCTAACCTCTTTCAGATCAAAGCTCTGTTGTACTTGTAGTTCACTCATTTTAAGGCTTTTAGTTTTTTTTTTTGCTGAATGGGCTGTTTTCAAATGTCTGCATCTGTAAGTCAAATGAATTGCTGTTGCTGTCACTACTGTTTCTCCTAAAATTAAATCATTTCATTGCATTTTCAGTGTAAAAAAGCAAATTGTATCAGGCTTATTGTGAAGTTTCTGGTGCATTACATCCACAAGTGGCTGTGGGGAGAAAAAACATGAATGACTAGAAAACATTAGGCTAAAGTTAAGCACAAAAGGCGTGGTGTGGTGAACAAGGCGACGTCCTGCTGCATGTGTAAATAACAAATAACGGATCATCAGAGCGCAGAACCCTGATTCATACCAAATGGGGGGGGGGGTTGTATTTATCGATTCCATGGCCTTTACCCACATTTAAAGACTGGTGTAAGGCCATTTATGCACATTATAGGATGCTTTTTCATGTTGCAATATCAAGGAACTCAATTTAAAGCTGAAATGGAAGGGGAAAACCAGCCAGCCTCTGTAGTTTGTCACCTGCATGTTCACTTGACCTTGAATGATGACCTCAGGCAATACAAGTGCTTTAAATTGTGCTATTTTAAATCTGCTTTTTGCTGTTCTGATATGTTGCAATTTCACTAAATGTCAATGGAGTGAATGAAGCATGTGAAATGTTAATGGATTCCACATGGAATCTTAGATAGTGTCCAGTTCTCCATGGGGCTCCTGTCTCGGTCACATATGCATGACCACATCCTTTGTCAGTTGCAAGCTAGTTCTCGGTGCCTCTTTGGTCAGCCGTGAACATTTCATGGACCAGTATCATAAGGATCAGACATAGCATTTCCATTTAACCACTGGTTACCTTTTTAAACAAAGACAAAGGAAAAATCACCTCCCATGAGCAACTGAAACAAAAAGACTGAGAACTATGCTAGGCTAACCCTGTTCCATGCAAAGCTAATCTTGTACCTAATTAACTGCAATAATGATCTTTGTCATGAAAAAAGAAGAGTAAAAATAGCATTTAATATGGCATACATACGAGTTCACACCACATCACGACATGAACCTTCTTATTTATCCACTTTGTTTGAGTCATTCTGTCTCAGATTTCATATGAATGCCGCTCAGACATCAGTCACTCAGTCTTCACTAACTTAGATGAGTCACTTTCATCCAAACACCTGCCACTTTGACTTCAGTCACTCGGACACATTGCATTTCAGTTTTTATTCTTTTAGGCATCATTCGATATTGAGGGTTATTTGTAGATTTATTGATTTAGCTAATAATTAACTGCACACTTTTCCTTTTACCCCAAATGTAGTCAATCACTCAAGAGATTTGGTGTCTGAAGGTGCGTCTTTAGTTTTGCACTGGATCTACGATGCTAATGTAAGCAATCCATCTCTTTAAGAGTGCAGCTCTGTAATGATAGTTTATCTTGTAATGCATTATTATATTTTTCATTTTAGATAATGACCCTTCATTTTCTCCATTTGTCATAGCATTGTTCATATATTCGGTAAAGTTTGTTGTTGTTTTTTTTTTAGTTTATAAATACTGTCAATGTTTTATTAACCAATGACCATGTTACTCTTGATGGATGAGCAATGGATGTATTCTATGGAGTGTAGCTTATGAGCAGTGATTAAACAATTAATTAGTAAATGCACTCTTAAAATGAAGGCCACAAAGTTTGTTTTTTTATTTGTAAACCATGCTACAGAATAACCCTTTTTGGTTCCTTAAAGCACCATGTTTGAAGACTTTTGGGAGCATGAAGAACCATTTAACGGTGTTAAGGTTCTATACCAATTTAAAGGAAAATGTCTGCATAAATAAGTTGTTAATGTAAAGTATTTTTGAAATGGTTAATTTTAGAAAAACTTACTGACTCTGATTTTTAACAGTTATTTGATTTTTAGCAACATTGGTGATAGCGACCAGAGGTCATGATGTTTGACACAAATATAGCTATTTGAATTACATTTCTAAATCATCAGTGAACTTATGCTTTTTTCATATCAGGCCGATAATAGTAAGAAAGTGGTAAATATGAAGAAAAAAAAGGCATCTCTCCTCCATGAATGGAATAAAAAATAGGTTTTAAGTGAAAAACCTTGTCTCAGAACTGTCCGAAAACAATGTTTAAGCCATTCTTCGATCAGCTCCGACCCATAGCCCAGCCTTTTCTGGACCCCCTCCAGTTCGCTTATCAGCCCCGCCTGGGAGTTGAGGACACCATCATTCACTTGCTCAACCAAGTATATGCTCACCTGCATAAGCCAGCCAGCACTGTGAGGGGCATGTTTTTTTGTTTTTTTTGCTTCTCCAGTGCATTTAACACTGTCTGCCTGCTCTTCTGGGTGATGCAGGTAGATGTCCCCCTCGTGTCCTGGATTGTTGACTACCTGACTGGCAGACCACAGTATGTACGCCTGCAGCACTGTGTGTCGGACAGAGTGGTCAGCAACACTGGAGTTCCACAAGGAACTGTCCTCTATCCCTTCCACTTCACCCTCTACACCACAGATCTCAGCTACTGCACAGAGACTTGCCACCTTCAGAAGTTTTCTGACGACTCGGCAATAGTTGGGTGTATCAACAATAGGGATGAGTAAGAGTACAGGGCGACGGTGAAGGACTTTGTCGCATGGTGCGAGCGGAATCACCTGCAGCTCAATGTGACAAAGACAAAGGAACTGGTGGTGGACCTGAGGAGGGACAAGGCACCAGAGACCCCTGGGTCCATCAGGGAGGTGAGTGTGGACACTGTGGAGGATTACAGATATCTGGGTGTTTATATTGACAACAAACTGGCCTGGGCTAAGAACACTGACGCCCTCTACAGGAAGGGCCAAAGTCATCTCTATTTTCTGAGGCGCCTGAGGTCCTTCAACATCTGCTGGACTATACTTCTATGAGTCTGTGGTGGCGAGTGCTATCCTCTATGCTGTTGCATGCTGGGGAAGCAGGCTGAGGGTGGCAGATGCCAACAGACTCAACAAACTGATCCACAAGGCCGGTGATGTGGGTGTGGAGCTGGACTCGCTGACTGCCATGTCGGAGAGGAGGACGCTGTCTAAGCTGCAGGCCATTATGGACAATGGCTTCCACCCACTCTACGACATGGTGATGAGACACAGGAGCTCATTCAGCGCAAGACTCATTCTACTGAAATGACCACAGAGCACCACAGGAAGTCATTCTTACCTGTGGCCATCAAACTCTATTACTGTTCATATGTGTAATAATAATAATTGGGTGCAATAAGTCAGAGGTACAATAATTTGAACTGCCTTATACTAGATGTTTAATATTTATTATCACAGTCACCGCCACTTTACTGTATTCATAAGAACTTAAATCTCATGTACATATTGCAAATTTCTCTTCATCTTTGATTTAAATTATTAAAGTGTTTATTCTTTTACATAAATGGTTGCAACTGTAACAACTGCAATTTCCCTCTGGGATCAATAAAGGATTCTGATGATGAAGAAACGTATTTGTAATCTTTTTTGTGTATCAGCATTTGGTGTCAGCTTTTAAAGGCATTAAACACTTCAGATGTCTGATTTCTGTCACAACCACTGTGAACAATTCGGACTTGGTAAGTCTAGAATGAGTCACTAGGATAGAATAGAATCACTAGGAATTACTTTATTTATATCTTCATTATGTTATTTTGCAGAAATTGATAGTCACTGGAACTCCTTTATAAGGGTACTTCCTCAAACCGTATTTGGAGGTTTATGTGAAGGCATCTTTAAAATTTAAAGTTTATGTAAACTGAAAATCTTAAAGTTTTTTTTTCTGTAACTTGATGTATTTCTGAATAAAATGGAAATAATTCTGGGTGGGATATTTATTCATCAGGCTATGTAATTAAATTCCAAATGGCATTTATTTAGAGACCGGCCACATACGGTATATTTCAATCAACGATTATGGAGAAACATTTTTGTGTTTTAAATGGTATAGGTTGATGAATCATGCTTAATATGATCAAGGGTGTGAGGGTCTAAGGTAAGGTAAAAAAAAGGACAGCTTCGGTTTTGGGTTGATCGCACTCACACATCTACTTTACAGAAATGGTTCTTCTGTGGTCCATCACACCAAAGAACCCTTTTGGCATCTTTAATTTTGAGTGTATTTCTGAAACATTTCTAAATAATTTAACAATTCCAATTTGTATAAATATTTTAGCTGTATTAACTAAGGCAACCAGGGTCCTTTCTGTGTGGAGTTTGCATATCTGCGTGGGTTACGTGTGGTCAGGCCCATTGGAAATGCTAAATTGCCCCTACGTGTGAGTGTGTGTCTGTGTCTGTGTGTGAATGTACATTATTATGTGTCTGCCCTGTGATGGGCTGGTGACCTGTCCAGGGTGTATCCTGCCTTCCAACCAGGGCTGGGATAGGATCCAGCTTCCCCCACAACCCATGAGGATAAGTGGTTTAGAAGGGGTGTGTGTGTGTGTGTGTGTGTGTGTGTGTGTGTGTGTGTGTGTGTGTGTGTGTGTGTGTGTGTGAGAGACCTAGGCCTTTGGATTCAGCTACATTTATTCAAGGCAGATTCTGCTCCAGATATAGGTCTCTGTGCAGTTCTGCCTAGAGAGCTATTTTTTTTGTATCTGAAGACAAGATACACAACATTATATACCCGTCACTGTTGATAAATATGTGCTCAGGGCTTGTAGTCAGAAAATACCTTCAATTATGCTCTTAGAAGAAAAGGGTAAAGGTTGGGTGTATGGTTCTATGAAAAACCTGTAAGTAGTGTAAGATTTTGGTGTTGCATTGAGTTTTTTTTTTAACTTGAAAAAGGGTCTTCACATTCACCCATCTCATTTACAAAACTGGCTATTTAAAGAACCATCCTTTGAAGCTTTAGTATCTTTATTTTTAAAGTCTAAGAGGTGTGAATTTCAATTAGACCTCTTCAGGTTGGTACTGAGAAAAAGACCTCTTGTACCGTGTTAAGAACCAAATTGATCCTGACAGAAATGCCTGCTCCGAGTCAGAGATGCTTTGGGAGTAGCCTCAGACTTGGCCTTTGATCTTCTCTGATAATAGAGTGAGACACACAATGGCATTAGGCTGAATTAAGGATTAGGCGGGTAACCCCAGTCTCATAGTGGAGCCCTTTTGTGGGTAAGATTTCAGGATGCGGATGTCAGCCCGTTTGAGAACTTTGAGGTAAGTCAGAAAAACTTGCAGAAACTTTTAGAAAAGTCTCAAACCTTGGCATGCATCTGAAACCCTCTCTGTCATGGCAGCTTAATCTGAACCATAACTCAAGATCACTCCTCGCAGATCAATAGCATAACTCATAGAGTGCGAGCCAAGACAGTGGGTCAGGCTGGCTGAGAGAGATTCACCCCATAACTCATGGCACATTTGCTGCCATTACTTAACGGGGCGACCCCATTAATAACTCTTCTTCCTTGCCAGTAAGGTACAGGGAGGGGCTTGTGGGGTGTGCGTCATCTTAAGGGAAAGAGAGACGCACACTGTCTTGGAACAATGGAGAAACAGCGGATCACTGGGACTCGGCCCACTGGTATCAACTTAAAGACCCCAACGCCCCCACCCCCCCACACACACACACACACACACCGCAGCTTGGCCTGTTTCAATGCCCACTTCCCTTTCTGCAATTCCCTGTTAGACAAAAACTCCATCTGCCAACATGTTCCAGCGCAGTGCAGAGGGTATTCTTGTGCCCTTGGCAAAAAAAGGGGTTTGGCTTGCAGGCCAAACTCTGTTATAAATTGCACCGGTGGCACTTTTATTACAGGTTGTAAATAGAAGCTCCTGCCATATTTTATGACCACCATCACTAACTCATTCTGATTCTTATTCCTCTTCCACGTCGCCGCTGCTGCCCAACAGCTTGCTGCCACTCCCAACATGCGCTGCATCCATGCTTTCTGCGTTCTGGACTGTAAAAGGATTTATTCCCAATGTAATTGTGCTTTTAACAGGCACCACAGTATTGACTTCAGTCACCATTTTGCCTGCATAATCGTGCAAGTGTGTGGATGCTGAATAAGGAGGGAGGTGCGTTAAATCTGCATTACAGAGCTACTTTCTTTTTAATTACAGAAATGTACATTAGATCTGAAAACTGGAGTCACTGCCAAAAGATATGGGCTTATTCTGAGCTTGGACAGAAAAGAGTGTAAGCATGGTTATGCAGATATTGATTAGACATATGTTGGTTGAACGAACTGAAGACTTAATTAAATGCTAAGTCTACCTACCATATACATACACACACACACACACACACACACACACACACATTTTTTATATATATATATATATATATATATGTATGTATATGTATGTGTGTGTATATATATGTATATGTGTATATATATATATATATATATGTATATGTATATATGCATGTATATATGTGTATATGTAAATGTGTGTGTATGTATGTATGTATGTATATATAATGTGTGTGTGTGTGTGTGTGTGTGTGTGTATATGTATGTGTGTATATGTATGTATATATAAATATTACTGTGCTGTTAATGCATTTTCCTAGTGTCATAATCTGCAGTATACTATATACTACTACAGTCTAAACTGATGCCTCGCTGATTATGCGCTGTATTTTGCTATGATGGAATCCACGATAGTAGCCCTTTCATTCTCATACAGCTTTTAAATGGCTTTTAATGTGATACTTTCAGCATACTACTCTGGACAGTGCTTATAGGAGACCTATGGACAAATTAATGAGCAGCATACTAACAATGCAACAGCAGAGTCAATGGGAGTAAAATCTCTTGAATCTTGAACATCACCATATTTAATCATTGTTTATTAGTTATTGCAGCTCAATCATGGCTTAAACAAGATTATTCAAGTAGTTGGTTAATTCACATGATTACTGTTTATCACTTTGTTTCATGATAATGTTTTCTAAGATATCCCATCTATCCCATTTTGTTTGAAATTGATGCAATTATTCATAGCAATTATTATAAATGTCACACCATACACCACCATTACATGAAATGGGTAAATTAACAGTAAAATAAAAAATAGTCAGACAAATAATAGATACATAAAACTAAAAAGAAATATTCCATTTCCATTTTAAAAACTGACATTGTAGGAATTGAATTAGAATTTTTTTTATGAAAAATGTTTGACAGATAAAATAGTTGAAACATATTTGAGCAGGATCAGAATTTATGTATTAACAAGATCTCTTTCATAGTGAAGATATGACTTTGATTTACAGGAGAAAAAAAGCTGAGACCAGAAAAGGGAGACAAAGATAGTCATAAGTGAACTATTGATTTACTTTCTTCTTTACAAAAAGTGGATAATTCCACTGTATCTATACATTTTGATGAGAGAATTTCAGGGATATGTTTTATGAAGAATTTTTAAATGCATCTCTCCAGTCTTGTTGGAAAGACAAAACTTGTAACTAGCCAAGTTTTTTTTTCCAATCAATGTCTGAGAGAAAGGACAAAGAAAAATCTCTCTCTTGGGGTTTTATGTCTAGACAGAAAAATAAGGTTTAAATATATGTATTACATTTTTTGTCAAAAATGGAGTGCATTAAGGTTCAAGGTCTGTTATGGTCATTGTACTCTATCATGTTGGCCTGTAGCACTACAGAGGATCGTGGATGGGCAAGCAGGGCTTGCACAAAGGCCCTGCACAGTTGTTTTAAAATCTGTGAACTGTGTACTTTGTATTTTCTTTTTCTGTAACCTTTAATCATTTTTCTGTGTGGGTGTAGACCCCAGCAGATTGATTGACAGATGTCAAGCGAAGCTGCCTGGTTGGGTGGGCACAGGCAGAATGTAACTGCTGTACCATTTAAGGTTGAATGGAAAAATTCAAACTACAAGCTGGTGAGTTAGGAGCTACCTCTAGCTTTGTGTTAATAATACAGTGAAATGGAAAACCTTCAATTAGCTGGCTAACAAACAAATCTGTTCGTAAACAGCACCACTGAGAAGCTGCTACAAGGCTGTGATTTTCAAGTTCTTGCTCAGAATCTCCCTCTTCAGGTTCATACTTTAAGGCTGCATTGATGTGATCCGATTTCCAGCCTGTGCCACACTGAGGTGCCATCATCATTTCTGTTTCTTAGCCAGCTAATCAGTGGTTTTGCATTTCAACTACACTGTTAGCATGAAGCTTGTAATTCGCCAACGTCTTGCTTCAGTTTTCCCGCTCCACCTTAAAAAGTACATCAGGCCTTATTATAACGGCTGCCCTATTTAATGTGCCCTACAGAATGACTGTTTGGTGTCTTGGTTAATGTTATTGCTTCCTTCCTAAAGCTAGCTAACCTTGTTACATTAACAAGCTAAACTAAATGATGAAGTTGTCTAACATTAGTCTGCTCATTTTGCTACATTGTTGTTGCTAACTACATCTTTACAACTGTCAAATGGAAACAATGATTGTTATTTAAAAAAATGAGGATTACAGTTTTATCCGCATGGTCTTCAGTAAGAATTGGGAAAGCTGTTCTTTTCAGCCAGTGTTCTACCCATTGAGTGGTCCTACCGAGTATGTGCATAGAATACTGTAGTAACTTCATGTTTCAAATGTTTTATCGCATTTTCAATGTTAATTCAGTACAGACTTACTCGCTGATAAGGTGATTTGAGGTGATTAAAATATCCTTATTCTTTTAATGCTGGTAATGTTTTCTGGTAAGGAGATTTAGGCTATCAAATTATCCTACCTATAGATTTCAGTGCTATTAACATTTTCTAATAGGGTCATCAATATATCCTGCATACAGTTTTACATGGAGCGCTACTGCTAAAAATATGCGGTATGGTAGGATATTTCAAAAAAGGTAGCGTGGCACAGTTTGTCAGAACACTAGCAAATCTGGAGCTGCATTGAGCCCAATTTTCCACAATAAAATGTTTGCTACAAAATCTTGTACTGGGTGTCATTAAACCCCAGAAATGTGAGCCATTTTGGTTTGGTTTTGTTATTTAAAGCAGAATATAGAAGGTGGCCATTTTCCTTCTTGCATCCAAAAACTGTGTAAATGAGTGAGGACATCTAGTAGCTGTAACGTTGCTCCAGTAGAGCGATGCGGAGCATGTGAAGTGTGGGAGGATCAGTTGATTTTCATGGTTTATGAAATATAAGGTAGCTTATGATTTGCTATAGTTATTTTGTTATATGTGATCAGGTGAAATAAAATGTAATTTCTAAACAATCGTTAGGGGTAATATACTAAAACATTGAAAATGTAGAGGTGTATGCACTCTGCAGTGCCCAGTAAATGTTGAACTGAGACAGAGGTATGAAGATTATCACATACTTCATTACTGTAACATTTTGAGTAAGGAGGAAAAACAGTGCCCTGTGCCTTTAAGGACATACAGATTGTCGTGGTCAGTCACATTCTGTTCTCCACAAACCAGGACATTCATAATGTAGCTGGCACTCAGGAGTCATCTTCACACATGCTTGTGTTATGGCATATGCTAACTATTCACAATATCAGAAACATGTAATGGGCAGTAATTACACTCATTGGCCAGTTTTTGAGCTCTATTTATTTTATAGGTCCACTACATAGATGTACAGTCACGGACTATAGCCCATCATGTACAGCTTTAGGTTGTTGCGTTGCTGGACCATTCTCATCAGCAGTGATACTGACATGGCAATGGTGTGGTAATGTGTGATCGCTTCATCCACAAATATCCAGCCAAGAGCAGCTTTGTGGTCAGAAATTTACAGTTGATGAAAGGCTTGGTTGTGCAAAGTGATTGTAAGCAGTGACCCTTGAATTTATGTGCTTGAGTCTCTTATGTAATCATCACATGAAGAGATATATTGTTTTCTGTTTCTTAACATCTCCTGGGTCTTATACAATACATCTAAGGGACCTATTTTCTATTATAAACAGAAATATATATTGGTTAAAAAAATCCATAGCATTTAATGAGGTTTTTAATGTCTTTATTTAATTTTAAGTATGATGTGCTGTTGGACAATAAAGTAAAAAAATACCATCAGGCAGCATCATATAGAATAAATGTACACACATGTGCATATCATCCTCCTGGTAGCTTCTTGCACTGGCACATAGGGTGCAGTGAGTGCAGTAATCCATATTTTATATGTGACTGTGGATTATGATGTCTTATTCATGTGGAGTGAGTGGTGAAGCCATGCTCCAGTAACACTCCCAGTGTAGCTTTCTGCTGGGTGCGCCATTGCTCCTCCTGTAGGACCATGCACTATGTGCTTAGCCCAGAATCTGGCATCCAAAACATCAGGTGCCTCTCAGGAACTTGTTAACACTGCTGACGCTATGTTGTTTGTGTTTGCAGCTTAGCTGGGTCAGGTGTTGGTGGGGGGGGTGTTTTTACTCACTCACACCCCCTCCTACCACCCAAACGCACACCTCTGATAGTGGCATTCAGCCAGAGTGTCGAGCAGCATCAGTCTGTTAGGGTGAACACTAAAAGGATGCATTGAAATGTGCTTAGATCCATCTCTCAAACTGCTGCAGGAAACTAAACGAGCGCTGACATCTCAAACGGACAGTGTGGTTATGAAACACTCCACTTTCAGATGATCAATTTTGCTCTGCCAGCTTGATTAAAATGTTAATTAGCTGGGTGCCAATGTAATGGAGACATCTACAGTTGTGAGTCTGTCTCACAGTAAACTTCTGATGATATGCCAAAGTTTGGGTAATGCCCAGTGCCAAAGCTTGGTCAAATTACATGTTGATATTCCAGGTGAGAGAACGTTGTGCATACACAGAGAACACACTTGTGCATCTTTTAATGCACAATCACTGTTTATTTATTGAATTTATTGTACCGAGGGGGAAAGATGGTCTGTGCAGCTTTGTATTTAGAATTTTTGTTTTTCAGTATGTGTGAAACTAAGCGCATAGGTAATAATGCATAAAATAAGTAAGTAATTTGACCACATGTGTTAAAACTAAATAAAAAAAAAATACTGTATGTTAACAGAAGTTGTAAAAGTACATTTCTGCATCCAGGTCAGTTTACAGTTTGCTCCTACCAACTTAACCCTTACTTCTCTGTTTTGCACCTTCAAGCCTAGGGGTTGGGTGTCCCGATCTTGAGATATAGGGGTAGGGAGGCCTAAATGATAAAGGAATAAAATAAAAGAATTGGAGGTGGGCGATAATAAGTAACTGCTGTGCCCCAACCCCCCCACTTTTGAAGGCATATGATTTCCTAAATTTAACTACAGCCCAGCAGTGAGGTTGCTGAATCATTGCATACTGGCAGGGCTGTCTACAGAGCACTACTATTAACCTATTAATGAAGTAATGTTCTTTGTTATTTGAGGGTTGTTCCATTTCATAGGGAAAGATTTCAACTGCTACCCCTTGTAAATTTTTGTAAAGTTTCAAGGGGCAAGGTGGCACTCGAAAACAAGGGGTAGGAGTAAAAATAAGAAATGGGATTTGAACAACTTTGGAACGTGTGATTGATTAAGTACTTATTGTATTAATATTCAGTAGAGCAAGGGTTATTCAAACTTACTCAAACGTGTTTAGTTTGTGGAGAATGAGCGCCATTGCACTGTTTGACATTACCAATAATTAAGTGGGAGCAGGATGACAGAGAAGTGATTTGTTGATAATATTTGTGAGGTTTATACTATTGTTAAACAAGTACCACTACTTTTACTAAGTAAAGCCCCACAAGCCCCAGTTTAAAAAGCTCTGCAGTAAACTGTGCTTCAAAATAAAATTCTTCATCTGGTTTTTCGATGATGATGATAACACTTTTTTGTTGCCTAAAGTAACACTTTTTAAATATTTAAGTAACAAAGAGTAATGCTCACTTTGTTTGTGTGTGTGTTGTTTTGTCTTTTTGGCCCTTTGTCCATTTCGAACATTGCACTTTGGCCCCCCAAGACAAAATGTTTTCACACCATTAATCTAGAATAATTCTGTGCCCACCTCAGCACATTTTCTAAAAACAGAACTTTGTGTTTTTTCATTGAACTAGTGAATTGTCACAACACTTAATAAAAGCTCTTGAGCTTGATCTGTATACTTGACAAAACATTTGGCCAAATAATATTTGGATTCTGAAATATTTCCTGATAATTCTTGGACGTTTGATCCCTTTTACTGTTTTTTGTTTCTAATCTATTACCAGTTACTTCCAGGGTTTTTTTGAAAGGATAACCTTTAGCTTCTGTTCTCTCTGGCTGAAGAAGATATGAACCAAATAAATAAAATAACTATATTAACAACTAAACTAATTTGCGCACAAGTCACCCGACTTGTCTAGTACCGCAGTTTTGCAGGATTGCAGGTTTCATGTAAATCCGTATGCTGATATTCAAGTCTCAGTTGTTATAAATTCTGCTCGTGAATTTTGTGTAGCTTGCAGGACCTGCATGAGGTTTTATGTCCCATGCTAATGCTATGATGCAGAGAGTTACACATTTTAATAGGAAAAATGAAGAAAATTTGCTGGAAAGGCAAAAAAATGTTTGCGTTTCTTCTGTTTATTCTCTTTCTACCTCAGACTTGGGCATGGCTGTGCCTTGAGTGAAACTTGGATGCATAAGTAATTGTGCAGTCATGCTGAATAGCAGAGACTGTGTGTTTAGAGGTGTTTGAACATAAACCTTGTTTATTGATATACTAGAATGCAGTTAAATTTAAAGGGAAATGTCCTACTTTATCTGTGCTTTCCAATAGGCCCTATGGCACTTTGACTTTGCAAATGTAGTACTTGGCATGCTGGAGCTGTGGTTTTTAAAGCTTGCTTGCCACTGGTTCAGAGACTTTAATGCAATATCTTCTCACACTATATTTGTAGAATTAAAATTCATAAGCCGAAGCATTTGAAGGCTAATAATAGTTCAGTCGCAGCAGTTATTTTCTGTGTTGGAACTTGCTGAGCTCTGATTGTGGTGAATTCTAATCTGAATGTTAATCACGGGCCAGATGGTAGCAATGCTGGGGAATTATTCTGAGCTGTATTACAGTCATTCAAAAAAAGACAAACAGCCCAATGTGGTCCAATACAGATTTACCAGCCATAACCCAGCCTTATAAAAGAGCCTGGGGAGGGGTGGATAGAAATGGGGGTTTAGATTAGTACTACGAACAGAGAGACGGCTATCAGATTATCCAATATCTTGTGTAGCAGTTGCACGAGGGAGGACCCAGTTACACACGAGCCAGATTTTCATCAGGGGAGCCATTCTGAGCATACGCTCTGGCACTTCCTGTGAATAAAGCCCATTTCATGGCGTGTCTTCAAGAGCTTTACTTCAGAGTGACTGGAAAGAGAGACTTTCTCCTCTCACTTCAGTGTCTCACTATTTAAATGGTTTACTCTTGTTTGCGCTACTACTGCCAAATGTTGCTGCTAGAATAAATAAATAAACTACTTCTTGGACCTGTAAGGAAGGAAGTAAGTAGGGTAGGAATAATGTCCATTTACTAAAGAAAAGGAAAGATATTTATGTATGAGCTGAGCATGTGCAGGTTGTACTTATTAACAGCAGCCAGTGGTATATCACACACACACACACACACAAAAACAAATAAAAATCTTGTAAAGGGCATATTGTCCCCACTATTGTGCCAGGATGTTCACCCACCTGTAGTAAGAACCCCTTTCTGGGGAATCTGTCCTCATCTGTTATTATAAATTGCTAAAATACAATTTATTATATTTCTATAGTTCCTAATAAAGTGTTCAATTGCTTAACACAAATAGCTAATCAGCCAATCACATGGGTGCAACTTAATGCATTTAGGCATATAAAGGTGTTAAGACAACTTGCTGAAGTGCAGACTGAGCATCAGAATGGGGGGAAGAAAGTGATTTATGTGACTTTGAACGTGGTGTGGTTGTTGGTGCCAGACGGGCTTCTCTGAGTATTTCAGAAACTGCTGATCTACTGGGATTTTCACACACAACCATCTCTAGGGTTTACAGAGAACGGCCCGAAAAAGAGAAAATATCCAGTGAGCGGTCAGTTGTGTGGACGAAAATGCCTTGTTGATGTGAGAGGTCAGAGGAGAATGGGCAGACTGGTTCAAGATGATAGAAAGGCAACAGTAACTCAAATAACCAACCAAAATCTCTAAGGAATGTTTCTAACGCCTTGTTGAAAGTATGACATGAAGAATTAAGGCAGTTCTGAAGGCAAAAGGGGGTCCAAACTTTTACTAACCTAATATAGTGTCTTGTGAGTATATGAATTAATTATATAAATAAGCCAAATATGAAATCAGTATTCTATAAATCACAATATATATTTGAGTTATTTAACTCTTGCGTAGCTGCAAAACTAACTAACATCATTTAGATTGGTTTAAGTGCACAGCATTTATAATTTAACACAAATGTCATATATTACACATCACTATAATTCAGTGCAATAGAAATGAGACCTGATGAGCTCAAACAAACTTCCAGGGAAATAAATACCAGGAATGCTGTCATTCAGATGAAATTCGAGAGTGTTACACCATGGCCATTCAGTAAACATTTAGAAATTAGATTTGACTCAGTCATTTGATCGAGAGAAAACATATGAGTGGTGTGGCTCCTTACGCTGTAGGGCTTGTTTCCCCATGCTACTCTACATTTACTTACAAAAGTATACCAAGTAAATTCTAAGAGCATTGAGATTATAACAAACAAACTATCAAACTATCTGTACTCTAAGTCAGGGGTAGCCAAGCTCAGGGGTACTTCTAGTCTTAGGGGACTACAGTGCAACACTTTGTAATTGTCAAAATGACAAAACAATATACAGTTAAAGAAAGCAGGTTTGTTTAAAAAATCACATACATTTTAAAAAAGTAAGAGTTTGTTATGTAATACTATTTTCTCTCATTGGGTGTTGGTTTCTCATTAGGTTCAGTTTCTGGCAGGTCAAATCAGAAGTCACTAGATTTACTTTTAGCAGCTGCACTAAGTAAATTATAAGTCAGTTTGGGTTCTTATAAGCAAACTCACTTTATTTTATAAATCAATACTATCAATAGTACTCTCAGAGGTTTTGACAAAGTAAATTTTAATTACATTTTTCTTTGTAATAAGCAAATTACTTCTATTCTCTATTCCTGTATTTCTCTTTCTCTGTTTCTCTCACACACTCACTCATTCACATGCACGCAGCTAGACTAACATACACTATATTGCCAAAAGTATTTGGTTGTCTTCATACACATGAACTTGAGTGACATCCCATTCTTAATCCATAGGGTATAATATGTCGGCCTACCCTTTGCAGCTATAACAGCTTCAACTCTTCTGGGAAGGCATTCCACATGTTTTAGGAGTGCGTTTTCGACCATTCTTCCAGCAGCGCATTTGTGAGGTCAGACGCTTATTTTGGACAGGAAGGCCTGGCACGTGGTCTCCCAAATTTATCCCAAAGATGTTCTATCAGGTTGAGGTCAGGACTCTGTACAGGCCAGTCAAGTTCTACCAAACTCACTCATCCATGTCTTTATGGACCTTGCTTTGTGCACTGGTGCGCAGTCATGTTGGAACAGGAAGGGGTCATCCCCAAATTGTTCCCACAAAGTTGGGAGCAGGAAATTGTCCAAAATCTCTTGGTCTGCTGAAGCATTGAGTTCCTTTCACTGGAACTAAGGGGCCGAGCCCAACTCCTGAAAAACAACCCCACACCATAATCCCCCCTCCACCAAATGTCACACTTAGCACAAAGCAGTCAGACAATTACCATTCTCCTGGCAACTGCCAAACCCAGACTCGTCCATCGGATTGCCAGACGGAGAAGCGTGATTCCTCACTCCAGAGAACACATCTCCAGTCCAGTGGCAATGCTTCACACCACTGCATTTGAAGCTTTGCATTGTGCTTGGTGATGTAAGGCTTGGATGCAGCTGCTTGACCATGGAAACCCATTCCATGAAGCTCTCTATGCTGTTCTTGAGCTAATCTGAAGGCCACATGAAGTTTAGAGGTCTGTAGTGCATATCGTCCTGGCGTTAAAAACTGTGAACTAGCCAAATAAAATAAGTAGAAGCAAATAAAACTGAGATGCAGGCAAATAATTACATTTTTTTTACATGTCTAGGTGATTCATAAAAGCTGTATTTTAATGCAAGGGCTACAATACCTACTTCTGTAGCAATAGATGGTGCACAAGCAGCTGAGCTTCAACCCATTTGTAATGCATTTCTGCATACTAGATATATTTTGAACTGAAATAAGCAGACTGAGACCCCTGAGCTAGTCGGTCTTGGTTTGTTTCAGAACAAACTCTGTTGCAGTTTGAACACAATACAGACAAAAGATGTCTAAATGGACCAAAGACAGAATGAACTGTCATCTTTCCTTTGCATAACTTGTCATAACAGTTTCTGATGCTGTTTTGACACATGCATGTGTTTTAACATCTCCTCATAAGCTCAGTAATTATAAAATTCATGGTTTCGGTTTTAATAAGGCTGAAGCACATTTGAAGTTGTTGTAAAATGCTTGATGTACACATTTGACTGCACACATACATTATATTATTATATATTATTATAAGGTTTCTATTTTGTAAAAGCACTAAGCCACTTGAGGATGTTACATTGATTTCACCCTGTTTTGCGTTGTGCCCAATACAAGTCTTGTGGCTTATATATCAAGATAGATAAAACAGACATAAATAAAACCAACAAGCCCAGACAGAGCAGAGAATAGCATGATTCAGAAAGTTTGGTGGACAATATTCACTGATATTGTACGTCAGAAAATCTGCCCAGACAGTTGTGAGTATACACTCATATATGACTTATGTTTACATCTTTTGGTTTGATGTTATATATAATATGTCAGTGTGAATGCTAAGCAAACCAGAACCAAAATGCCACAATTTTCTGCTAGTATAAAAAGTATAAAAGCAACCCTACTTACAAAAGATGGACCAAGTACATTATAAGAGAATTTTGGTTGCAATAAACAAACTACCTCTCTATCTTCTTTTTCTGTATTTTTCTTCTCTCTCTTGCAAATGCATACAGAGTGGTTTGCTAACCTACATCTGCTACACCTAGCAAATGTCCACATGTAAATTTTTAAAAAGGTTTAGCCGCAGAAAGCTGGAAAAGCTAGTGTTTCGCTCTCTTGCTCTCTCTCATGCTGTCTCTTTCCTTCACTCTCTCTCTACCTCTCTAGCCATCTCTCTCTCTCACACTCTTTCTCCGTGCTTTTCTGCCTCTCTCTTGCTCTCTTTCACACTCTCTCTCTCTCTCTCTCTCTCTCTCTCTCTCTCTCTCTCTCTATCTCTCGCTCTCTCTCGCTCTCTCTCTCTCTCTCTCTCTCTCTCTCGCTCGCTCTCTCTCTCTATGCTGCCCTGCGGAGCTTCCTCTGCTTATCACTGTCCTGCACCCCGACACTGTTTGTCTCCTGCCTGGGCTCCATTTGGGCTGCGCTTATCCGGGGGGCTCTTGTCTGGGGGTGATAAGCCAACAGGCTCCCCCCAGCATGGATTCAGGGGCTTCTTACCCCCTTTCCACCCCACCAGCAGAGCACCATGGCAGGGGCTATAGCTTCTGAACACGGCCCCTGACTTGCCTATCGCTTTCTGCACATCCCAAACCTGCCCAACGCTCTCTCCTCCCTCGCCAGTTTGTGGCTATAGTAATAAAGAGGTAAGAATTGATTTGGATAGTGAACCCATCTGCGAGCTGTTCAGCAGAATGGCCTCTCCGGGACGCTATACTAAGACAATGCGGACACTAACTACTCTTCTGCCCGCACAGATTTATGCCTTTGTCTGAGTTAATGTTACACTAGGGTCTGTGCTCATCATATCTCCATCATATCACCATTTAAACCCTGCACGGGCATTGCAGCTGATGGCAAGATGTGAAGGCTTTCGTCAACTCCATGCGTCTAGATTTCCTGTCCTGGCTCTTGATTTACTCTCTCAAGTTCGGTTTGTGATGGCAATTAGCAGCTTATGCAGAACAATATGAAAATTTCAGACATTCACTGCCATTTCCATGCTTTTGTGTGGTGCGAGCATTTGCTGTGACATTGTGTGGGTTTGTTTTCTCTCGTTCCTATGAGCTGTGACCCTGACCGTCTCAGATCACTCGTGCCCTTGGCGTACTCTGGCTTATTATTCCACCCCACTGTTAATGTGCTTTGGGCGCTTCATTGAGACTTTAAAGCAATAGTTGGGTGAAAAATCAAACTCACTGTGGGAAGAGATGATTTTTGCCTTTTCAACAACATCTGTTCCCAATTCAAACACTGTAGAAAAACAAAGAAATGTCGTACACAAAGATAAATCTTTATACAACTACACCAGTGGGGAGCCAACCTTAATCAAGACAAACTGAGCTGTTGACAAACTTTGTCCTACTGGCAGACTCACAAACTGAACCTGGGCACAGATGGGGTTTAACAGTCATCCACAAGAAGCTCAGCTGCACCTGGGCATATCTGCAGGTATCACAACATGATATTGCACTCTTTCACAAAGGAATAGTTGGCGAAAAAATCCCATTTACACCAAACCCGCCCTTACCATAACTGTAGTCAAGACCAAGATGTGTTTGGTGTCTTAAGTTTTCTCCTTTAATTTTACACTGAAGCTATGAGACCAGCATAGATTGCTAATATTGGAGTAATTTTGAAATTTTTTAGTGAGCATAAGATTTACCTTATTTCTGTAAATATTTTACCTGTTTCATCTATCATTGGCAAATAACTTTGCTTACACTCATACAGGACCTTTTTAAAGAGTGTATGGGAAGAATTATCTGCCAGTGGAATAAGATCTTTCACTATATAACATTTAAAATAGTACAGTGGCTAACAGCAGACTGGGGTTTGATTTCCTGCCCAGGTAAGCAAATCATGCCATAGTAATAAGATCTTCAGCTAGTCTCTTATAACTGCATTCGCCTACATCTGTAACATGGTTAAAAGTCGCTTTGGATGAAAACATCTGCCAAAAGCCATAAATGTCAGTCTCAAAATGAGAAATATTAGCTATTTTGACTAGATTTCAGATGATTTCACTTACCAAGATGTGTGACTTTGTAGCGTGTATCTGTATATATGGCCTCTGGCACTGTATGACATGTTAATATGGATGCACCAATGCTGAATGTTTGTAGATGACTGCGTTTCCAATTTACTTTTAATGGCCAGTTTTTTTTGCCAATTTTGAGGACGATTTTTGTCAGCTTTTTTTTTATCCGATGCTCTCACTGTGTGGGATAAATAAATACATAAAACATATTAACATGTTTCTAGTACTTTCTATTAGCTGCCAAACGTACAATATAAATAACATTATTTACTCTTTAATAACATTTTAAATTGTTCAGTTTAAAATCAATTGTGTATTTAGTTCAAATGAATCAAATAAAATACTACTTTGAAAGTAATAGACAGCTGGCTATTCATCACGAAAAGTCATGCGTAATTATGTCACAGCATTTTGGCTCATTTATAGCAGCATGTTTTCAGCAAAAATTTGCTGATTCTAATCTTTGCAAATACCAATTCATCCCTTACTGCTACATTTAAAAATGATTAAACACAGTGTGTGATGTAGGTGTGCAGTGATTAAAAGTTTCTATTACTAGTTAACTAAATTGGCCTCATAGCCCCAAAACTAAAACAAACTAAGCAACGGCAGATATGCATCAGCCCATCCATTTCATTTAGGGGAAGGCACCGGCACACATGGCGGGTGCAGCTGAGCTTCATAGCCAGTCGAACAAAGTTTGTCAACAGCTTAGTTTGTCTTGATTAAGGTTGACTACTAAATAGCATGGTTGTTTCCAATTTATCTTTGTATACAGCATTTCTCCTGGTTTCTGTTTTTCTACATGTTTGTATTGGGAACAGATGTTGTTTAAAAGGCAAAAATCGGATCTCTTCCCACTGCAGTCCACTTTAATTACTGCACTAGCATAATATTGGTCCAGCTTTTGTAAGATAGGTGGAGATGCGAGAGATCAGAGAGAAGTTGTGTGTGTGTGTGTGTGTGTGTGTGTGTGTGTGTGTGTGTGTGTGTTTGCTTACAGAGCAACGTGCTAAAGGCAATGAGAAATTGGCAATGGCGACAGGCAGAGTGCGAGTGTGAGTATTGCAGTGCCACTTGCCCATGGAGCTTATGTGTGGATTTAGAATATTAATTTTTCACTGTGTATAAAAAATTATGGACTTAATCATGGCTTCCCTCAGAAGCTGTAATTAGGACACTAAAGCCACGGTGTGTGTGTGTGTGTGTGTGTGTGTGTGTGCGTGTGCGTGCGTGTGTATACGCATGCATGTACCAGCTGGCTCTGTGAAGCATCCGTTTTATGTACTCTACTTTAACAACCTTACAGGCTTGTCCCTGGAGCACTGGCGTGGCAAAACATCGGCTCTTCACTTCTCCAGCAAGAGAAGCCACAGACAATAAAAAGCTTAAAATCCTGCAAGTTCACCATTTTGCTCTAGTTTAAACATCAAAGTAGTTTGCAATTAAAGCACAACAGTATAAATAACCTCAAAACAGTGTATTTTTGCAGTAAATAATGTAATAGTGATTTCATTTATGAAAACACCCTAAAGCTGTGGGGGCAGATGTCTAAAAAGTTTTATCCTGTAGGCTTGCATGTGTGCCTGTGCCTACTGTAGCTCTCATATCAAAACCTTTTGTTGTTTTAGTTGCTGTTTTCCTTCATTTGATAATACCCTTCACACTGGGTAAACACTTCATGCTGATAAAAATCCCAAAACTACTAGTTTAGATTCCTATGTATTAAAGTTAGGAAAATAATAGCCTATAAAGTTACCATTTAGACAAGGTTTTATCATGACAGCGACTGTACACTCTACCAACTCATTACTGCACGTTGTGTGTAGAATGCCAAGTTATTAATGTAGATTGGCACAACCCCTGTTGTCCAACCCCTCAATCTCTGTCAAAGTGCACATTTTCCTCTGAAATCTCTTCTCTTCTCTTCTCAAATCTTCTCTTCTCTTCTCAAATCTTCTCAAATCTTCTCAAATCTTCTCTTCTCTTTTCTTCTCAAATCTTCTCTTTTCTTCTTTTCTTCTCAAATAGTCTCTTTTCTTCTCTTTTCTTCTCAAATCATCTCTTTTCTACTCTTTTCTTCTCAAATCGTCTCTTTTCTTCTCAAATCGTCTCTTCTCAAATCTTCCTGTCCTCTCCTCTTTTCTTCTCTCCTGTCTTCTCTTTCCCTTTCCTCTCAAATTCTCAAATCCTCTCTTCTCCAATCTTCTCAAATCTTCTCTTCTCTTTTCTTCTCAAATCTTCTCTTTTCTTCTCAAATCTTCTCAAATCTTCTTTTCTTCTCAAATCGTCTCTTTTCTTCTCTTTTCTTCTCAAATCGTCTCTTTTCTTCTCAAATCGTCTCTTTTCTTCTCAAATCTTCTCTTCTCTTCTCAAATCTTCCTGTCCTCTCCTCTTTTCTTCTCTCCTGTCTTCTCTTTCCCTTTCCTCTCAAATTCTCAAATCCTCTCTTCTCCTTACAAATCTTCTAAAAACTTCTCTCAATGTCTTCTGTCATCTCCTCACACATCTCGTATAACCCAGTGGTGTTACTCAACCGTTTTGTTTTATCCCTGACATCCCCCTCCACCCTGAATGCACGCACATGTGCCTCACTCAGCGTAAACTCCTGCGTGTGGCTGCGGTGCACTGGTAGAGCGAGAGTAGTAGAGGGAGAGGGAGAGGGAGAGAGAGAGAGAGAGTTTCCACAGAAAGAGGAAGGGCGGAAAGGAAGAAGCAGGAGAATCCCTCAGCATTTGCAAGCACGAGCTCGCATGAGTGTGTGACTGAGTGCACAGTCAGAGAGCGCATGTGTGGATGTGTGTGTGAGTGGAGTAGGCAGAGAGAGCTGCGGCGTGCCTTATGTTGCGCCTGTTTCTCGTTCGCTCACTCTCTCTCGGATGATGATGAAGGCTTATGTGATGGAGATGATGCTGTGAGCTTCATTCTCACGCAGGAAGAGCTGAGCAGAGGCACACGTTCGCGCACACACTCTGCGTCTGGAGCGTAACCGATGATAGAGCACCGATGACAGCTCCTAGCGTCTGGCCGAGTGCCTCCGCGGACAGGTGAAAGACCCCCGCACCCCCCTCCCCCACAGCCTTAAACTCCTGGAGATGTTCCTCAGGAGCGGCCGTGGATTCCTCTCTCCAGCTCTGCGTCTTCTGCTGCTGCTCCTGCTCTCTGCTCCACAGCCCTCACTCCAGGGCAGGAATAAGGGCAGATGGAACAAGGGGGGTAAGTCCAGGGATCTTGACAGCCCCTCCTCTGGATTCATGCTTGTTTGTGTTGTTTTTCACCATGTACTTGTGTTCTCTCAACCATTTGGAAGTGGTCAGCTTATGTTTTCTAGTGTGTCTTGGAAACTGGCTCAAGAAACACCATGTGGACAGTGTCGTCTGGTCCACTTGAAAAGCCAGAAAGCTGTTGTCTGTTTTTAGCCTCTTCAAGTGTAGGTGTATAGTTTTGGTTAGTCTTAAGGCTTATTATTCACTGCTATGACTTTCTCATTACTCATTACTTCTATGGATTTTCTGTCTAAGGCATGTAATTACAAGAATGGAAAGTCTGGACCCGCTGATGGGACCTTAAGTGGTCAAATCTTAATCTTTCATATATATAATGGGTGAACAAGGTGTGGTTTATTGGTTGGTTTAAAGCCCTTCTTGTCTGTGTTAGAAACTGTGGGCACTGAAAGTTGCCACGCTGCTTGTGTGTATTTTAAACGAGCTGCTATTTTTGCTTCCTGTCCTATCAGCACTGCTGCTGTCCTGTCCCGTGTGTGGACACGACTCAGCTAAACATGCTTCAGAAAGCTGCTTCAGTTTCACTATCTTTGTTTCTCCCTGTTCCTCTCTCTCACTGGACCTTATCAGGCACATCCCAGCAAACCAAGACCGACAGAGTCTCTGCCGTCCCCTACCAAACTACTTAACCGTGCCAGAGAAAGATCCTAGATAATGCCAGTGGGTGTAAGCAGTGCCCTTCTCCTCCATCTTGGTGCTGTGATTTAGGGTTAAAGACCAAGCTCACCATGCTCTTGGAGAGGTGTTAATAATTCATGGTTCACCCCCCTCCCCTTTTTTTTTTTTTTTTTTTTTTTTTTCTCCCCTCCACGGTAGCGCTGCTCTCCCTCCTCCCAGTTGGAGTCTAATCCCCTTTGTCGGATTAAAGGGAGTTCTAATCTTAACGGCTGCTGCAGGGTGAGCGGAGCAGGAGGCACAGTGATGCTCCCCTCAAGCCCACCAGCTCTGGATCCCACCAGAGTCGCTCTACACACGCTGGCTGGTGCACCCCGTTGAGCCTCTGTGCGCGCTGATGCATGGTCCCATAGTGCTGCACTTGACAGCCTCAGATGGCAGCCGCTCTTGAGCCTTTTCCCGAGTGGAACTGCACATTAAAGTCAGCCGTCACCGTCTGAGTCTAAAGCAGGAGCATATCTGACTTTCATGAGTTTCATACACTTAAAACTAAAGCTTTCTTTGCAGTGATACCATAGAAATAGCACTATTGGTTCCCTCAACAATTTTTCAGTGAATGGTACCTTTTTTGTAAATGAGATGTACAAATGTGAAGGACCTTTTCAAAGTATAAAGAACCTCCACACCATGTACAGACTTGACACCAACTACAAATTAAGGAACCTTTATTTTCACGAGTATAGGGGTGTTGAGTGCCAAAGCTGTGAAAAGTGCTTCAACTTTTTGTGCTTGAAGTTTTGGTGTTAATAGTTTGTTACTTGCTTTTAATGGAAAGTTTTGGATTTACATTTATTCTTTTGGCAGATGCTTTTATCCAGAGCCACTCACAAAGCATTTAGTCAATGTTAAGTCATTCAGTGGCCCTATCTTTTACATTGCACCAAAGCCCTGGAAGGAAATAGTTTACTCCATTGTATATCGGGATATGGAATAACCAGGGCTGTTTTTAAACTTTTGAGTTTGTAAGCAACATCAGATCACTAAGGCACACCTATGCTGTCTGGTTACATTACATTTCATAAAATAATGTAAAAGAATTTGATTTGGAACTATAATAATAGCAAGGTAAACGCAGTAAAAAGTGTAATGAGCATGTTTGAAAACAAAGAAATGATTAACTATTCACAGTCAGTATGCAAAAAAAATATTTCACTGTTTATCAGACCAAAGAAGTGTTTTGTGTAACTTGGCACAATCGGTCAGTCATGAGGCTACTGCTTTCATAGATGTGTGTAAACTAGCTACCTAGCTTGCAGTGTAATGCGACAAAAACCTCTTGTCCTAAATTTAAACTAGTTAGCCCCTAATGTTTTTATTAAACTACAGCAAACTTGCTAATGAGTGAACATCAATTTATGATGCACATGACATACTCACGGCTGTTTAGAGGGCACTGAGCGACTTAAGTCTAAGCCTAAGTGCGTATTCTGCCAGGTACAGTCCAAACTTAAACATCATTTTGATTATGACGTGAAGGAAGTGCAGTCCCACGCTATGATGAGCCAACTTCAATGCAAGTGTGACGCATTTACCTCTTCATTTCTGAAATAGTGCAAAGCAGTTATAAGAGAGGAACGTCCAATGCAAGGCAGAAAGCTGCACTTATGTACATACAAAGTAACACAGCAAACCATGTATAGGTGCTGCTGAAGGTTATTTGCCATGCTTACTGAGAGGAAGGATTTATTGCAGTATTTTGTGGTAGACTTTTTGTATTGTGCTACAGTTTCTATTGTCCAGTTGTAATCGGTGTTTACACTTGATGTTACTTGGTAAAGATCTCTTTATTTTGTGCTATGCACATACATGGGAATGCTGTCTTTCTGCCATGCATTGGAAATCACACATCCTGCCGCTGTCAACAACACAAATGTAATATATTCTTTCCTCTCAATAAGCACAACACATGTCCTTGAGCTGCATCTATACATAGTTGCATATTTCAGCATGTCCTATAGTTTTAGCCCATTTGTTGTGGTGATTGTGGGGAGTCGAGCACCATATTCAGGTTTGTGTATACAAACACTGTAATAAATAAATGTAGCCTGTCTGTAATCTTTGGCCTCTGTTGAGATGGATGGCATTGACCTCCCATGGAGCAATTATGCCATGTTTAGCCCAGCTGTGGGGCTGCAGTCTATTCCCTCACCATGCGCTGGCACAACATGTGGAATTACAACTCCATCGCACACTTGAAAAGGTGTAATTTTACCCGTGGATATGATAAGATCTGCCTGGAAGGGATGCATATTTATGGGTATACCGCTATTACCAGCATGGAATGATGTTCAACCCCTGGTTCCAATTTTGTGTGTGTTAGTATGGATATGTTTTAGCCTGGTAATAGGCTTCATTATCTCTGTAACTGCTGCAATATGCTGTTTTATTAGTATGCAGAGTTAAATGAATATAGCATCAAAAGTGATATGCCAAAATATTGGTTTGGTTTTGCTTTATATATGCCACATTCTTGGATGCAAATTTCAGCATTTTTGCTCTTCATCAGACCATGCTCTCGGTATCGAGTTGCAGAGTCTTTTGACCAGATCATCAAAGTTTTTATTGGGTTTGCAGAAGCCTCAGGAGTACAATTTCAAAAATGCCACTTTTTCATGACACTTGAGTCAAGTCCTGTGCCGCAGTTCTCATTTATGTAATCTTCCATAGACGCAACGAAGTGTGTTTAAGCTCTTCATATGTGAATCTGTAATAATGTTCATTACATTATGCTGTGAAGAGTTGAATAGATGATGAATAGGCTGTAGACTCTGAACACTAGGGTTAATTTAGCCCATGCCCTTCTGATGCCCTTCCACAGCCTCCCAGGTTATCTGAAATGAAATTCAAGCATGTTGTCCCTCTATGTATTTTAATATGATTGTCACCGTAGACTTCCTGATAGTAGGGTATTCTCAGGGGGCAACACAAGGGCTTGTGGTATCTCTCTCATACTCTTCCTCTTATACACTTCCTCTCTATCTTTCTCTCACTCACTCACCCGCACAGTTCGGTGAGGTGTATGCACACAAAATTTGAATGTGCCAGTCAGTCTCTCCATCCTAATAGAGGTGCATTCTCTGGGGCCAGTTGGCTTCATGTTTAGAAAATAGGCTGTTCCCAGTCAATGTGACCCCACATCTGTCCTACTAATGGGAACTTTCTTTCTTGCAAACTTTCTCTTATTGTTTCTTATTGTGAAACAGCTTTGAGACTTGACACTAAAATTCGACTAATCCTGTCTGTGTGTCTAGGATGGAGTGGGATTAGGTATTTATTTTAAAAATATATTTATTGTATTTTTTTGTCATCTTAATTTTAATGTTCTGGATGATCTGTACATTGAACATATTGAGGAAAAAAGAGCATTATTCACTCAAAAAGGGGGGCTGGTGAGTGTGACCAAAAGGACATTGGCTCAAGTTTAAAAAAAACAAATTACTATTACATTGGCGGGGTGGTCTGTGCATAAGCATGGCACAGTTTATATTGTTATTTGTTTACTTTTTTCCCAGCATGTTAAAATCACCAAAAAAATCTAAATTGTACACTAAATTTTGCAGACAAATAGCACATTTTATTTTGTTCCCTGTAGTGGATGTGTTAACTTACTACTTACTTATAAAATCAACGAAACATAATTTGACCTGGAGTGAATATAGTGAACTAGGTTGTAGCATACTGTCAAACTCACATACTTAGGATTTGTTTGAGTGACAAAACGTATTTGAAGTTGTATTGTTAAAAGTAAAATGCCTTCGCAGGGCTTACATTCAAACGTGGAAAACATCATTAAAACTTTTGATGTGTGGCCACTTGTAGGATTTTGTTGTTGCATCTGCTTTATGCAAAGTGTGTTGCATAATGGATACATGTGAATAATATGTTCAGTAAAATAGAACGGTGCTTAAACTTACACAGGCTTGCTAGCTATATGATCTGAACTTCCAATTGTAGAAATATCTACAGCTTTAACTCTAAATCACAGGTAAAAATGAAGAAATATGTAAGTTTGTAAATAAATAAATGTAATAAGTCAACGGACATGCTCTTAGTTAGTCAAAAATTAGGCAGTGTTATTTGAATTTGTGAAACACTAGTTGGGCAGGTCACATATCAGACAAACTGGTTGAGTCAGACTGGTTGAATGTTAATTAAACTTTTGATCAAACTAGTTGAAAGTCTGTCGAAGTGGTCTAATGGTAGTAAACCTTACTTGCGCTGGTTGAAGATTGCTCTCATGTCGATATAGATCTATTCTCTGCCATTTTTCTCCTGTCCTGCCAGAGACATACTTTCCACATTCAGATCCCCTTTATAGAAACAGCAGAAAGGTGACTGGGAGCCCCAAAGGCACCCCACTGGGAGAAAAGTGAGAAATATTAAGGTCTTTTACAACGATTCAGAAATGTGGGTGAATTCTAATGTGCTGGGTGTGTGGAGTGGGAACCACGATCACAGCGGACTGGTGGACTGATATGTGTTGCAAGCTGGACTCAGGAGTGTAATTTTTCCCTGAGGCCTTCGACCCAGCCTGTACGGGGAGCGGCCAGCTGAGGCCTACTGCTCCTGGAAGAGTAATGTGGAGGAGAGGTGCTCTGCTTATGAATCCTCCTCACACCACTCCTCCTCTCCCCCAGCGTGACTGAGTGTCTGGGGTTCAGGTGGCCAGATTTACAGAGCAGGTAGAGTCAAGAAGTAATTAATATTTCCCACAACTTCCCACCTATATGGAATTGGATTCCGGTCTCTCTGGCAAGGCGCAGTGCTGCCACTGTTGCCGTTCTCTAGGTTCTCCATTATGTGGCTGCGAGACGAGTGATATCAAATGTGTGCGGGAGAATAATAATTTGTCTTTTCCTTTGAATACTCTGCCACTAAGAGTACTCGCTTTGCGCCTGGCAACAATGGCAAATTCAATTATTTGCTCCCTTCTTCATCTGTGTGGTAACAGCTCTACAGAGCACCCTGATGAGACTGATGTTTTCAGATGTGGCAATGACATTTCTTAGATGTGGCAATGACGTTTTTGAGGATACAGTGTAGCACAGTGTGGCGAATAGGGGCGGACTGATATAGAATTCCAGTGACTGAAAATAACACCTTGCAGTGGCTCATAACTATGTATATGTGTGTGTGTGTGTGTGTGTGTGTGTGTGTGTGTGTGTGTGTGTGTGTGTGTGTGTGTATGTATGTATGTATATACATTTATATATATATATATATAAATAAAATACACACACAGTGAGTCAAAAGTCACAGGACGTTTTTTCATGCTGTCGCAAGCCTCCATAATGCAGTGCTGAAGGTGGTGTTTGTTGCACATTTTCTCAGCATACACAGTTTGTTTGAGATGACCCCAGAGATTAAAGTCGATAATAAAATAAAAAATAAAATAAAACTGTGTCCTGTGACATTTGACTCACTCTGTATATACATACACACTATATTGCCAAAAGTATTTGCTTGTCTGCCTTCAAACGCATATGAAATTGAGTGACATCCCATTCTTAATCCATAGGTTTTAATACGATGTCAGCCCACCCTTTGCAGCTATAACAGCTTCAACTCCTCTGGGAAGGCTTTCCACAAGGTTTAGGAGGGTGTTTATGGGAATTTTTGACCATTCTTCCAGAAGCGCATTTGTGAGGTACCAGATACTGTTGGACGAGAAGGCCTGGCTTGCAGTCTCTACTCTAATTCATCCCAAAGGTGTTCTGTTGGGTTGAGGTCAGGACTCTGTGCAGACCAGTTAAGTTCTTAGACACCGAACTCGTTCATCCATGTCTTTATGGACCTTGCTTTGTGCACTGGTGTGCAGTCATGTCGGAACAGGATGGGGCTGTCCAAACTGTTCCCACAAAGGTGGGAGCATGAAATTGTCCAAAATATCTTGGTCTGCTTAAGCGTTAAGAGTTCCAGTGAAAGGAAGAGGACATGCCCATGTCCTGAAAAACAACTCCACACCATAATCCCACCTCCACCAAACTTTACACTTGGTACAATACAGTCAGACAAGTACCGTTCTCCTGGCAACCACAAACCCAGACTCGTTCATCGGATTGCCAGATGGAGAAGTGTGATTCATCACTCCAAAGAACATGTCTCCACTGCTCTAGAGTCCAGTGGCGATGCTTTACACCACTGCATTCAATGCTTTGCGTTGCACTTGGTGATGTAAGGCTTAGGTGCAGCTGCACGCCCATGGAAACCCATTCCATGAAGCTCACTATGCTGTTCTTGAGTTAATTTGGAAGCCACGTGAAGTTTAGAGGTCTGTAGTGATTGACTCTGCAGAAAGTTGGTGACCTCTGTACACTATGTGCCTCAGCATCTGCCGACCCCACTTTGTCATTTTACGTGGCCTATCACTTCGTGACTGTGTTGCTGTCATTCCCAATCACTTCCACTTTGTTATAATACCACTGACAATTGGCTGTGGAATATTTAGTAGTGAGGAAATTTCACGACTGGACTTGTTGCACAGGTGGCATCCTATCATGGTACCACACTGGAATTCACTGAGCTCCTGAGAGTGACCCATTCTTTCATTAATGTTTGTAGAAGCAGTCTGCAGGCCTAGGTGTTTGGTTTTACACACCTGTGGCCATGGAAGTGATTGGAACCCCTGAATTCAATGATTTGGATGGGAGAGTGAGTACTTTTTGCAACGTAGACTGTGTGCATGTGTGTGTGTGTGTATGTATGTGTGTGTGTATGTATGTATATGTGTATATATATATATGTATGTATATATATATATATATATATATATATATATGTGTGTGTGTGTGTATGTATGCGTGTGTGTATATATATATATATATATGTATATATATATATATATATATGTATATATATATATATATATATATATATATATATATATATATATATATATATATATATATATATATATATATAAAATATGCCTACTGAAAAGACAGAGAGAGTGCAGCTTTTTCACTGACTAGGCCAGAGGTTGGCAACCCAATTTAGCCATTTTGTTGTATCAATGCATCAAACCACCTTGGGAACATTGTATGTCCATATTAGCATTTACAATCTTATCTGAAAATATGTCTTATGGGCTAGATAATGTCCTAGTATAGACTAAACAATATAATAGAAATGAAAACGCAGACTTCCTCTGCTTTACACTTTAGCTCAGTAAGGAAACTTTTCCTCAAGAGTCGAATATCTTTATAGAATATTGTAGAGGTATGTATTTTCTATCTGCCTAGATTTTGGCAGAATGTCTCTCAACATTAGATTTTTCATTAAGCTGAAGTTAGCTTTTCATTCACTATCTTCTTGTTCAAATTTTCCAGCTGACTTTGGCTTCTGAACTTTTAGTGGTTGACAGTTTTTCAATGGAGATTAAATGTATCAGGAAACCAGCTGAGTGCATATAAAATGCAAATAAGCCCATTAATCTCCAAGTTATCAATGTCCATCTTAAATCTTTCTCTTTGTCATTTCGTTAGCTACTAGCAAACTGAGATTCTTGTCTGCATTGCTGTGGTGACTGCATGCTAACCTTTAGGGTTAAAGGGTGAATTAGCAGTTACACATTAACACCAGCAATTCAGTCTATTCATTGTTAAAACTGTGGATTAAAAAGAGGATTATTTTTACCTAAAATCTAATTTAGGGGTGAAACAGGGTGGTGAAAGAGCCACGTGTTGCTGACCTCTGGACTTAGATTAGCTAGGTCCAGAAACAGTGGACCTCCATTAGCTCATGTGAAGGTGCCGTCCCTATTACTCATAATCCAACAAGAAAACCTACAGATTTCTCTTGCCTGTTTTTGAATATTACTATGTGCTATGCTATTTTTGTTGAAAGTCTTGTTGAATTTTCCCTTCTTTTTCCTTTAACATATACACATACACTTTTCACTTTTTTTTTTCTTGTGTACCATAAAGCCAGAAACATTATCTCTGAAATGGATTAGTAAGCTGCCTGCCTCATATGATCCATTTCAAGCTTTTGGAGCTGTAAGTGAGACAGATTAAAGGTGGTCTTGTCAAAGGAATGGAGGTTTATCTCAGCCCAGGTAATCTGGAGATTTTTTTAACTGACAGATTTGATTCACTATAGATTTGCAAATATGGCATATCGAGAGAGAGAGAGAGAATTTTGAGTCTGATTATACAAAATGGCATTTTTAGTTTTCCTTAATATCATGATGGACACATTTGCTCAATGCTATGTGTCAGCTGGATTCACCCTGAGCTCCACTGTAACACCCCCCCTCCCCCACACTTATGGGCAGTTTTTTTTTAGCCACATTTCAGTCACACTCACACTAATGAAGCTGCTATCTAATTGCAGTGGAAAGTACGTCCAACAGTAACCGTGTTTTATGGGGGATTTTAGACTGCTGATATGACAGCAGTGTTTGATGGATAGGAGCAGGTAGATTTTACTGCTAAAGACCCTTCCACCCTAGCCTTCCCATTAACAGCCTCCCCATCCCTCTCTTTCTCACTTACGCATACATACACAATATAAGGGAGGCCTTGAAGGCTGATTATTGCTTAGACAGCATTACATTATAGCTAGTCATAGTGCAAAGTCACCCTTTTTAATATAAAGTCTGGTTGAAATTAGTGATGAATGAATTGAGATGGATCTATTTTTATCCTTTATTTTTTTTGCACTGCTAGCCCCTTTTCTTCTTATCCTTGGTCATTTTGACTATTTTCATGTGCCTGGGATCTTAAATGGAACAGATCAGATCACCTAAAAGACTTTTTTGGTCTAAAAACATATTCTTAAATGTTTGAAATGTGTTTCTAGGATAAATTTGAGTTGCAAGGTCAGTGTTTGAGAACTTCAAGCCTGTTGGAATAGCATCCCAGGCTGTATAGACTCCTCATGACGCTGCTAGAGTGAATGCCAAAACTGCATCAAGACGAAAGGAGGGCTACTTTAAAGAATTAAGGTTTGAAGTTTTTTTTTTAGCTACTGCATGTGTTATTTTATAGATGTATTCTTTGTGATCTGTTGATTCTTTATCTTAAGCAATGAAGACTTTGTAGTAGCTGAAATTCTACAGGTTCATGCACTTTCTCCTGCCCTCCTTCTCTCTTTCTATCAGCTACACTAAAGCTTTTTGCTTTGCTGCACTTATTAAAGTGACAACGGAGTTCAGAAGCTGTTGCACTTTTGAGTGATCAGGCACAGTTGTTGCATCATATCATTGGGTCACTGCCTTTGCTGGTGGCTTCCTGATACCAGCCTATGAAAAACACTTGAACCCTTCAGCATCAACACTGATGTCGTCCAGTGGCTTTGCTTAGCTCCCGAATGATGTCACTATCTAAATTATGTCGTTCAAGTTAAACATCACTCTGCGCTGGTTGGACCACATGGACCATGACCACGGGAAAAGGGCCCTTAAGGAATTATGTCACTTCTTGGTCCAATTGGATTTTTTCTGCTGTCGTCAGGGAAGCTGACGCTGTCTAGGCCAAAAACAGTCATCCTTCACTTTCTATCAGAGCTGACATGCAGCTTGCTGTGCACTCTCCACTCAGCGCACTCCGAGCAATGAAACTTTTAAGAGATAAGAACCTTTTTTTTCTATTTCAGGGTCACCATTAGCTTCAATAATGCATGGTCATGGGGAGGAGAGGCTGGGGCCTGTGGAGGCTAGAAACGCAGCCTTAGATTAAATTATACATCATTATCACAGCTGGTGAAGCTGCTGCTGACGGTCCACGCTCTTCTGCCTCATCTAAATGTTCCATGTTTCTGTCTTGTCCAATCTAGAGAGTGGCGCAGTGGAAGTATAGTGTATAGATTGAAGAAACAGGAGAATGGCACAGAGACAAAAAGCGTTTGCAGAACTGCAGTGACCTATTGTAATTTTTGCACACATTGTGATGTGGAACGGGTGTTATTACCTGTAATCTGTTGTGAAGATTGAGATGAAATTGAGGGGGAAAAATCACCATTGACATTTAATGTTTGGGGGCACATCACATTTTCAGACAGCATATTGGTTGATTACTGGTTAAATATACCCAATTTTAATGCATGAAGCAAAATTGGTGCAATTATCCTCGCTGAAGTAAGATGGGATCGTGTGAATAGAAGCAGGACAGAGTGTGTGTTCCTGTGTGCCGAGTGGATTGGGAGACTTGTCATGACCTCAGCCTTGAGACTTGTTTAGCTGGGGAAAGTTTTGATTTTTAAAAGAAGCTTATGGAGTAAAGAAAATACAATTCAGTAGTGCTGAAAATATGATTCTTACTGAAATGGAAGGCTGGAAATACAATAGGAAGCCTTTATGGTAAGAGGATTGCACATCTCAACTCCGGAGCTCTACAGGAGCTCAGTGCGGAGGCAAAAAGCTAAGAAGCATTTCTCACTAATGCATAATTAAACCCTCGCCTAAGCAGCGGTAACAGTTCTTTAGATGGAGTACGACAGTCTTGTTGACTTGGTGGAAAAGACAATGTGCAGTATGACATAAGGGCTGAGTTCACGTTATTAATCCCAACTGGATACTTGCATCAGCAGCATGCAAAGATAAAATGGCAAATATGCATGTATACCTGGAACCATGTTGGTCATGTATGTTCATTAGAGGTCTGTAAGCTAACCTGAGACCAAAGGGCCTGGCAAAATATTGAGTTTTGTTCCGTGTTTGGGCATTTAAACTTGTACAGTTTCAGATTTGAGTTTGTTTGCTAATGAGCAGTTTTTACTTTGTAGATTTGTTTTCTTTTTATGATGGAATGTCAGCATAAATTTTGTTCAGTCTCAAAATTTTTTGCTTATGCACATTCTTCATCTTTTGTATAGTCTGGGTCAATCCTGGTCTTCAAGATCCAAAACGTCTGTCTCTAATGTTCAGGTGCCTCTGAAGGTCAACAGGTGTTTTGTATATGGGTTGGAGCTAAACACTCAAAGAACCTTATTGCATGAATAAAGGGTCCTTTGCATCATGAAAGGATTCTTTGGATTAATGGAAAATGTGCGAACATGCTGTAGACAGTTCTATATAGAACCTTTTTGAAAATTGTATTTTATATAGCACCAAAAGGTGCTACAAACTTGACACCTTGACAATAGAACAACGCATTTGGGTGATATAAAAAAAAAACAAACTAAACTCTGTACTGCCGTAGCTCTCCATGACCAAGATTAGGTCCCCCTGGTCTAGGTAAACAACAAAGCAAGTCTTGCTAGCTATACTAACATCTTTAGTATAGAAACATTAAGAAAGACTGGCATGTGGTTTCTTCAGCGACACACTGACCATGGATGCAGCCATTCTACAGAAGTGTGAGTGGAGCCGTGTAGACTCATGCCTCAAAGTCAGGGATACTGGTCAAGGTCAAGCTTCATGGCTGTGCAGACCTTCAATGTTCACGAAGAAACAGTTGTGTTTGTGTAGGTGTATTAGAGCCTTACAGAATATAGATTTTTAAATAACATCTTAATATTGTAATAAAAATGTTCTTATCTGTCCTGGTGGTATTGCTGCATTATTAACTATGTCCTTATCCCACTTAATTAACCCATAAGACCTTAATTTACCCACTAATAGTCTATAATGATGAATTAACTTTGGGCCATCAGTGGTTCCTCTGATAGATGAAGATAACTGTTCAATCATCATTTATGTTTAATACATTAAATTCTCGTACGCTGTGTTTAAGGAGATTTATCATCGTTTAGAGGAGTAGTCGAAGATCCTTTGGCTTTACTCTTTTGGAAATAGTGTGTCTCCCGAGGCTGAGCTCCAGTTCTGTCACCCAACTTTATTCAGCGAGATTTAGAATACAAACCCCAGTTATTAGGACCGATAAGCATGAAAGTGCTGAAAGTTTCTGCAGTGTGTTGCATGTTGACTGCCATATTATTTACAATTGTCTTCACAGCTATTAAACAGCTCTTAAAAAAGCGCTTACCTCTTAAGAAAAGATGGTTCTTCAAGGGTTCGTTAGTAAAGAATATGTTTCTGTATATGAACACTCAAAGAACATTATTGCATGAATAAAGGGTCCTTTGCATCATGAAAGGATTCTTTGGATTAATGGAAAATGTGCGAACATGCTGTAGACAGTTCTATATAGAACCTTTTTGAAAATTGTATTTTATATAGCACCCAAAAGGTGCTGCAAACTTGACACCTTGACAATAGAACAACCCATTTGGATGATATAAAAAAAAAAACACTTTTCAAAAAGATTCTATATAGAGCCATCTATAGCACATTCTTGCTCAGTCTAAAGAACACTTTCATGATGTAAAGAACCCTTTAATCATGCATTCGGTTCTTTGAGTGTTCGTTGATCTTTATAGAACCACTTTCTTTACTAAAGAACCCTTGAAGAACCATCATTTTTAGGAGTGTAGGGTAACTGTGATAACCACATGACTAGCTTGGTTATGTGTGTCTTCTTTGATGTATAACTGCTGTCACCCAACAGAGATACAATAGAAACTAACAGTGGGCCTATCAGAAGTTGAAACCATTAAAAATAACTTCTACAGTGAGGCTATTTTTACATTTTGACGTGTTTGGCATCTGACAACACTTATCTTCCACTGTAGATACATTTCAGCTTCCTCCGTTGGTAAAAATACACCAAAAGAAGTGTGCCAAAAATAGCCCTTAGATCAGTTCCCTCTTTGTTGGAGATTGTCATCTCTATAAAGTTTGAATTTCAGCTTGAATCAGCAGGGAGAACTTGCCTTGAACCCTCCAAAACTGATCATAGATCAGCTGATGACGGCATTTTTTTCCCCAGCTCCTGGACCATAATGAGCAGCTGAGTGTGACTGTGGTAATATTGGATCTGCGTTTCTCTATCTCCAGCCGTTCGCTCTAAGAGCAACTTCCCTACACACATGGAGCTCATATTCAGCATGGCATTAGTCTCCTATGCACGTCTCCCATATTGGATTAGAGTGTTTATTGTCCAATTTATCACGCTCGCTTTGTCTGGCCTGAAAAATATCAACCCATCACTGAATACGTGAGCTCTGGTGCTTTGGAAACTGTATGTGAAGAATATTAAGTAAGTGATGTCGACATGCATACCTCAGACAATGCCAAAACAGACTTATGAAGAGAGAGCATGTGCCAAGTACATTGAATTAAACAAAATCGATATGGTATTTTGAGTGTAATACGTGTGGAATTTGAATCGAGTGTCAGGAACATCATTCAGATTTAGGCAATTTACCTAATCTTTTTCATTTTGAAGGCTAAGGTATCGTTAACTTGGCGGTGTCACAGTGCTGACTACATGGTATTGCTAATTGCAGAGCTGGCTGCTGTATGAGGGTGAAAAGCTCAGCCGCCTGTGCCTCCCTCTGTGTCTTTACACTCCTCGTTTGCTGTCGGGAGACTCACAACGGTGATAATATGACAGCCCTGTCAGTTTTGAGCGATGACGAGAGGAGAGCGTGTGCAGTCTGGATTAAGAGTTTAATGACTGGTAAAATTGTAGCGCCTGCGTTCAAGGTGACCCCGCTGAGGTGATGGCGGGCCAGAGCTGGAGAGCCTGTGGCAGGGTGACGGTAATCCGTCCTGCCTCGCTCGCCCCATAGCTGTCACCTGCACCATGCATTGTCACTGAGGCCCAAGGCATGTAATTACACTTTTATTGGCTTTTAAGAAGACCACACCATTCATCCACACATGATCCTCCTCTCAGAACCATGAGGCAGAGCGTGTATAGATCACACTTACGGATCAAACCTTGGATATTAGGGATAAAGGGACACTCCTCAGTTCAATGACCCAGCTTGTAGGCTCTGTGATAAAGGCAGCATTGGTGATTTTGCACTACTTGCAAAAGTAATAATGGACAGCATTTGCATTGCAAAAATTTTGCAGCCAGCTTTGCAAAAAGAAGGCAATGGAACCACAGAAACAGGTTAAATATTAGACTCCTGCAGGGTTTAATATCTCTGCCGTTCCACAGGGTGTCTGCGGGTTCTTAAAAAGTCTTACTTTGTCTGAAATTATATTTTACAACCTAAAGGCCTCAATAAGAATTAAAGGGCCCTGTTATGGAAAATCACACCTTCTTTCTTTGCACACTTTCATTTTTAAATAAGGGATTTTGTAGTACTTAAACACTGTTAAAGTTTAAAACAATATTTTGTCCCAGTTCATTCAGTCTGTACGTGAAAATTAAGTCTTGATGAATCCATTTTTTGTGGTATCACAAAAATAACATTTACATAACTGCCTATTAGGGGTTGGGCAGTATGGCAGAAATATCATATCACTTGACATTTTCATGATACATCCAATGTTTCTCGGTAGTTTGACACAGTACTGCTACGTTTTGAGGGGGGGGGGGGGGGGGGGGGGGTGTTTTTCTTCAACATTTTCACATGGTGTACTGTGCTACATTCAGTTCAACAGGCACAATTGTGCTCTCTTTTTAAGGGAACATGCCATTTTCAAGTACCTGGTGTATTCAGGAAACCATATTGTTCATCACGATAACAAAATTTTACAGTAACGATGAAATATTCATATTTCCTACCTCTAATACCTCTTCAGCCTACAACAGTTAGGCCTCCACAGTCATGTTGAAGTGGGCTATTCTACAGCGATTCTGAAGATCCAGTGTCCAGCACAGTTTGGTAATTCCCCTACTCAAACCCATCAACCTAGATAGCTCAGATATCTGTTAGTCAATGTGAACAGCTTTTGGACATGCTCACTTTACATGACTGTGCAGAGGACAAACTAATTCTTTGACATTTGTCAAAGTTTTAGTTGCTGGGGCACAGCCACAGTCTGTCAGCTTGGGAGTTGCCATGCTAACCACAGTGATTAGTCATTGGTTTAATGATTTCATATCACCTGCTAAAGTTTGCATAAATCAAATGCTTGTGGTATTTAAGGTCACTTGTTTGATTTAACATTCTGTTGTCATAAATGAAAACGCTTACTGCATAAAGGCTTTTAGGCACAGTAACAAAAATAGCCTGTTAAATTCTAGAGGACCAAGAAATGTCTAGAAAATGGACTGTTCTGATACATAAAACTACCCATATGTCATAAGTGGGCTACAGGAAAAATGATTTAAATCTAAGAAATTCAATATAATTGTTCATTTACAACCCCAATTCCAATGAAGTTGGGACGTTGTGTAAAACATAAATAAAAACAGAATACGATGATTTGCAAATCCTTTTCAACCTATATTCAATCGAATACACTACAAAGACAAGATATTTAATGTTCAAACAGATAAACTTTATTGTTTTTTGCAAATATTCACTCATTTTGAATTTCATGTCTGCAACACGTTCCAAAGAAGTTGGGAAAGGGGCAACAAAAGACTGAGAAAGTTGAGGAATGCTCAAAAAACATCTGTTTGGAACATTCCACAGGTGAACAGGTTAATTTGGAACAGGTGAGTGTCATAATTGGGTATAAAGGGAGCATCCCTGAAAGGCTCAGTCATTCACAAGCAAGGATGGGGTGAGGTTCACCACTTTGTGAACAACTGCGTGAGCAAATAGTCCAACAGTTTAAGAACAATGTTTTTCAATGTGCAATTGCAATGAATTTAGGGATTTCATCATCTACAGTCCATAATATCATCAAAAGATTCAGAGAATCTGGAGAAATCTCTGCAAGTAAGCGGCAAGGCAGAAAACCAACATTGAATGCCCGTGACCTTTGATCCCTCAGGCGGCACTGCATTAAAAACCAACATCATTCTGTAACGGATATTAACCACATGGGCTCAGGAACACTTCAGAAAACCACTGTCAGTGAACACAGTTTGTCGCTCCATCTACAAGTACAAGTTAAAACTCTGCCATGCAAAGCGAAAGCCACATATCAACACCACCCAGAAACGCAGCCAGCTTCTCTGGGCCCGAGCTCATCTCAGATGGACTGACGCAAAGTGGAAAAGTGTCCTGTGGTCTGACGAGTCCACATTTCAAATTGTTTCTGGAAATCATGGACGTCGTGTCCTACAGGCCAAAGAGGAAAAGGACTGTCCGGATTGTTATCAGGGTGAAGTTCAAAAGCCAGCATCTCTGATGGTGTGGGGGTGTGTTAGTGGGGGGTGTGTTAGTAAATGGGTAACTTGCACATCTGTGAAGGCACCATTAATGCTGAAAGGTACATACAGGTTTTGGAGCAACATATGCTGCCATCCAAGCAACGTCTTTTTAAGGGACATCCTGCTTATTTCAGCCAGACAACGCCAAGCCACATTCTGCACGTTACAACAGTGTGGCTTTGTAGTAAAAGAGTGCAGGTACTAGACTGGCCTGCCTGCAGTCCAGACCGGTCTCCCATTGAAAATGTGTGGTGCATTATGAAGCACAAAATACGACAACGGAGACCCCGGACTGTTGAACAACTGAAGTTGTACATCAAGCAAAAATGGGAAGATTTCCACTTACAAAGCTTCAACAATTAGTGTCCTCAGTTCCCAAACGCTTATTGAATGTTGTTAAAAGGAGAGGTGATGTAACACAGTGGTGAACATGCCTCTGCCCCAACTTATTTGGAACGTGTTGCAGGCATCAAATTCAAAATGAGTGAATATTTGCAAAAAACAATAAAGTTTATCTGTTTGAACATTAAATATCTCGTCTTTGTAGTGTATTCAATTGAATATATGTTGAAAAGGATTTGCAAATCATCGTATTCTGTTTTTATTTATGTTTTACACAACGTCCCAACTTCATTTGAATTGGGGTTGTATTTGTGTAATGTTGGCATCACAAGCACATTGAATACATTCACAGAAGTATTGGTGGGAGTTGCTTATATAAGTTTATTTATATTTAGTATAGTGTTGCTGCAGATCTGGCCACTTGAAGTGACATTAAAAGGCATAAGTATTGTGGATGCCTGCAGAGACACTTATACCAGTAAAGCATTGAAGTTCTCACTGTAGGTATCGCTTTTAGAGAGCCCTTTCCTGGCAGGAACCACCATTCAGAGTAATGATGTTTTATAAGATTTCTATAAAATGGCACTAGGTCACATAAAAAGTTGCCTTAATAAGGACAAACTAAAGAACACCAAAGTGGTTCTCCATAGAGATCTGCCATTTAAGGCTTTTACTGTGTTCTGATACAATGCTTTTACAAGGGCTAAGGGTGCAAAGTATTTTGCTTATTTTGTTAATGTCACTGCTTATATCACACGCCCTGGAAATGTTTTTGAATGTGCTCATGCCATGCGACCCATATAGTGCTAAGAAAACCTTCCATTTCTTTCAGGTTTTATTTTCACAAAATCTAATAATACTAACTGCACATTCTTAGAACATTGTGAGAGGAATTAATTGATTACTTAAATACTAAAATATCTTGTCATTTAACAAAAGTTATTCTCTTATTAAAATAAGAGAGGTGAGGTTTTCTTATGACAGTGACAATGTTTTTTATCTTTTGGTCCTGCTGATCCACCTCCCTCTTCATCAGGCATGCATCAATCAGTCCTACATGTTTCTAATTGGACTCACTGAATATTACTGTGCTATAACTGCTCCCCTGTTGAAAGCTGCAGCCGGGCTTTTGAATATTGATTTTTCTGAAGAAGATAATCCTGGTAAAGTAAGTGGACTGTTTTATAGCACTTTTCTGAGCCAAGGCTCCAAAGTATTTCACATAAGATTATAAAAATAAGAGAACAAAGCACATTAAGACAAACTAAAACAACAGAAAGCATCGTAAACAGTAAACACACACATGCATAATTACCTGTGAACTCATGAATGCTAAGAAGTAAAAACTAGTTCTAAATCTCCTTTTAAAGTGCTTCAGTTTTGTTCTTGGAGCATCGTGATTAGACGTCCTCAAAGATGTTTAAACATTTGTATAGGGGACCAACAATTCAGAAAAATACTCAGGAACTTTACCATCTAAAGCATGGTAAGTAAACTGCAGTAGTAGATAGAAAAATAGAATCTAAAATGTTCAAAAGAATATGATCTAATTCTTATAACCCAGCCATCACAGCAGAGTACAAAGAAATGCTTAAAGCTCTAGAAAGAAGTTGCGTCTTGCCATCATATTAGTCATTGCATGGTAACATTCTTGTTACATTTGGCAAGTCTGATTTCAATGCAGGTAGTTATGTGGCACTGTTTAGTGTCTGACTAAACTGTGTGTGTGTGTGTGTGTGTGAGAGAGAGAGAGAAAATGTAACTGGTCTGGTGGTTTGTTAAAAGGGAGAAAACACAAAAATATAGCTAAAATATAAAATGTGGCAATATGCAACATTGGCTACTGGTCTTACATTTAGAGTAGATTTGGTATAGACAGAGTAACAATAGAAATAGTCCAAATTGACTTATCAAATAATAAACTAAATAGGTTAACAAATGTTAGTATAATGAAGATTGTTATTCCTTGTCCTGAAAAATTACTTTTTAAAACATCTGAAGTTTGCTTACGACAGCAATTATCTTTTGATGTTCTATGTTCCTCTTATCTTAAGTACATTTGAACTCCATTTCAGGTGTATTGTTTAATCTGAGCACAGCAGGAGTTTGAGTTTTGTTAGCCTGGAGTGGACGAGCAAGCATTAGCGTGAGCGAGAGGAGACACCTGAGAGCGAGGGGTTAGCTGACAGAGCCGGTCTTGACACCATTAGCAGGGGTGACGCATTAAAGTTCTATTCAGTGTGTAATTTATTTTGTCTGTCAAGATGATGGATGTCTTGTTCACCGGCACTTCCTATGTGTGTTAGATAAAATAAATAAATAAAAGGAGGGAGGGAAAAAACGACAGCTCCAGGACATTGTTAAATGCACTTCAAAAATGTAAGGAGAAGACATTTGTTTTTGTGGCAAATGGGAGGGTATTTTTCCCCCCAGTCCCTAATTGGCGTGGATAGCAGCAGGGTGGCCAGTGCCTGCAGTAATTAAAGGTGAGAAGCTAATCTGGGGTGAGGGAGGGGGCACTGACTCTGATAACATGATGTGAATGATCTGCTGTGGATGTGTGCGAAGTGTGTGTTGTGGTTTTATTTATCAGCTGCCGCTCTCACTCGCCCTGACACCTCACCTTCACAACACCTTCAGTGTCACCTCTCTCTCTCTCTCTCTCTCTCTCTCTCTCTCTCTCTCTCTCTCTCTCTCTCTCTCTCACACACACACACTTCTGTTTCTTTTTCTGTCTCACTCTTTCATTTTCTTACCTTTGTTGTCTTTCCTTCTTCTTTCACTGTCTGTCCTTTTTTCCTCTCCTTTTCTCACTCTATCACCATCAGTCTCTTTTTTTTAATCTCTCTCTCTCGCTGATTTTCTTTTTCTGTCTCACTTGCTCTCACTTGCTTTCTTTTTCTCTGTCTAATGCCACTCTGTTGCTCTTTCTCTGTATTTTTCTACTCTTTTTCACTTTCTCGCACACTTGTTTTTTTCTCAGTCTGTTTGTCTCTCTTTCTTCCTTTTTTCTTTTTTATTCTTTTCTTTCTTTCTCCCTTTTTCTGGTCTTTATCTGCCTCTCTCTCTCTGATTCTTTCTCCCTCTTCATTGATGCCAGCTTTTTTGTATATTAAACACTGACACTTTTTCTCTAGAGAGAGAACTATTAAGTCATTATTATTGTCGTTTTTAATACCTTTCTAGCTGAAAAGCTTGATGCTTGCTCTGGGCTCAGGTCTGTTTGCAGAAGGTGACAGTGTTACATCTTAATAAGCCACTTACACAATTATCATTCCCGTTTTTGTAAATGTAAAATTGCAGTAAATATTTACTATTTCACTTCTCCTCGGCCATTTAGCAGCTTGAGCAAGGTTTATGCTAGGTCTTTGTGTGTCAAACACTTCTATCACTTCCATTATCTAAACTACAAATGATGCCAAAGGCAATATTTCGATGTAGGCTGAATTATGGTTACTCACTTTACTCATCATAGTGCAGCAGTTATGGTGTATAACTACCCTGTACATCATAAAGTATCCAGACAGTCCTTCTAATTGGTGAATTTGGCTACTTTAAGGCACCCACTGCTTCGGCTGGTGGTTAATTGCGTACACACAGCTTGTGTAATCTCCATAGGGAAGCACTTTCAGTGGAATAAGATACTCTGGAGCAGCCCACATGAGCCTATCACCATGCACAATGCCAAACATTGGCTAGAGGGGTATAAAGTCGCCCCAGCAGTGGGCTGGGGAGCAGTGAAACTGCATTCTGTGGTGTAGTGTAGCTCTTTTGGGCGAGTTAGAGTGGCAACTGTGATCCAGAATGAATTATCCAACAACAGTAGCTGACCTCACTAATTCTCTACTGTGAAGGCAATCTGATCCTCACAGTGGTGTTCCAACATCTAGTGAAAAGCCTTCCCAGGAGAATAAAGGCTCTTACTGCTGAAATGGTGGGGCAAACTCCTTATTGATAGCCTTGATTTCAGAAGAAGTGTTGGATGAGAAGTTATCCATAGTTTGTAAGTTGTGCAACACTGATGGTGGCACAAAAAAGTATTCTTAAAAAGTATCTAATTTTTGTAGATGAAATATATATTATTTACACACACACACACACACACACACACACACACACACACACACACACACACACACACACACTATCCCTAATGGTCATCGGGCAGAAGGCAGGTTACACCCTGGACAGGTCACCAGTCCATTGCAGGGCAGACAGACATACACAATCTCACACACACACACACACACACACACACACACACACACACACACACACACACACACACACACACACACACTATCCCTAATGGTCATCGGGCAGAAGGCAGGTTACACCCTGGACAGGTCACCAGTCCATTGCAGGGCAGACAGACATACACAATCACACACACACACTCACACCTAGGTAACATGTCTAATTGGCCTGACTGCATGTCTTCGGACTGTGGGGGGGAACCGGAGAACCTGGAGGAAACAGGGAGACACAGGGAGGACATGCAAACTTCACACAGAGAAGACGTAGATGAAATGGTTACAGTTTAAATTCTAGCTGTGGTCTTTCAGTCCGTCTGTTAAAGGCATTGTGTTCAATAGTGGACTGTGTTCTGCAACAGTTCAAAGTTGGAAAAGATCTCATGGCTTCAAGCCGAACGCCTCAAATGAGCCCTGACTGGCGTTGACCTGCACTAGCCTTGCTGTCAAAAGCCAGCTACTTGAAAGAAGTCTGATTACATGGCATTCTGCACTTCCACTACCTTTCAAGTCCGAACAGTAGCATTTGCTCTACAGGTGACTTCTATTTGAAATGTTCATGAAATATTGAACGAGGTTCTATGAAACATGGCATAAGGCATGTATTCAAATTTCTTTGATGAAATGAAGTGCTTGTTCTTTGATGGAGACATTGGATCTGGCACTGGCTTTGAAATGAGCAGTGTGTGATGTCGGCGGGTGCGTAAGGAGGTGGAACACATTAGCACTCAAGGCAGTCCCAATTACAGCTCTCAGGTCTCGTTCCAGCATGTGGGTGTACACTGCTTCACCGTGCCACCCGACGACGAAGACATTTCCAATTCCCACATGTCATCAACATTAATGCAGTCACTGTGCTTATGTTGTTTAGCAGCGAGTTTCAGTTGGCGTCGGCTTATTTTTCAAAAAGTGCCGCTTTTTTCATTCAGATAATACGCAGCCATTCAGCCCTACATGCAGTAGGCAAATGTGATGGGCGAAGCAGAAACCACTTTCAGTTAGAGTGTAAATTAAATGTGGCATTGCTTTCAGTTTGAACACTGAAATGCAATGTATGGCAATAAGAGAGCCATAATAACTAATAAAAATAACTTACTTTCTTATAATGTACATTTATGTCCCCTGATTAAAAAGGTCTGACATCTCTAGCAGTGTTTCCCAACTGCCCTATGCATTTTATTACTTTCTCTGCTTTAGTACACCCACTTTAACTCAATAAGGGGTTGTTAAGGAACTCTCTTAGTAAAAAATGTATTAGCAAAAAGGATTATGTATAATGCTACAGAAATAGTACTATTTGAAAGCAGCATATGCACATGGCACAAAAACAGCTAAGGAAAATGCAAGGTGTCAAATGTATGGTAGACCTGTCCAAAGGAGCTTCATATTCAAGAGAGACTCAACAGGAGAGCCCCAATTACAGCAACAAACAAGATCTTAAAATGTAGCCAATACAAAGTGAAGCAGGCAGTCGCTACTGTGTTAATCAGTGTAGCCTGTCATAGCAGGCACATGCAGCATACAGTTACTTTGATTGCCTGTTTTTTGTCACTGGCCGTTACAAAAAGGTGTATAAAAACTATTGGGTGTAGTTGGTGGGGCATTACCCCAAAAATGGCCCTCTGAGCCTGTTTAGAAGTGCGGACTATTTTCTATTTTCCACACGGGTTACACAGGACAAGGAATAAGGTTTTTTTTTTTTATTTATTAGCAACAAACAACAGGTTAGCCTTAGTTAGGACAGCTGATTGGATAGCTAAGCACACTTTCAAATGTACATCATTCTTAGAAGACATACCCAAGCTGTGTGAATAATTCTTTTGTCAATTCAAGCTTTAGATTTAGAATAAGAATCAGAGTTTGTTGCCTTTTATTTTTAATAGCTGTGTAACTATTGGCTTACTAGTTAAGTAATGAAGTTACACTACCACTCATAATAGATGGAGTAGTTTGGTACAGAAAACACATAAAATAAGAATTTGAAATATATGTTTTCATATAATAAGTCAGAAGAGTAGGTTCATTGATGATTTTATTGCATAGTAATTAAAATTTCTGTATTTGCGTAGTAGATATTGCAACCTCTGGTCTGGATTACCACCTAGGAGTAGGCAAAATGGCAAAAACGTCATGATATTTCAAGACATTTTCACATTATCACAGTGTTTAGTTTTACTGAGGTTTGTTAGGTTGGAAGAGACAAAAAATTAGAAAAATGAAGAAAAAAAATCTAACTACTATCAGAATCTATGAATGCAATGATTGTTGTTTAATTTTATTTAATGTTTCACATTCCGTGTCCCATTAAATCCATATGAACAGGACTCATTATAATCTTTGTAATAAAACAAGCAGTTGGTCAGTATACTGTCATTACCTGACTAGATATACATGCAGACGATGTCTGCAATTTGCCCAGAAAAAGCAACGTGACTATAAAATATTGTCACATTGCCCATCCCTCATCACCTCCATCATAAAGAAATCAGTCAGTTCACCATTTCACATCAAAACATTCTGAATGACTCCGCCAAAAGGAATTGCCAAAGAAAACCTGCCAATGTTGTGTTGAAAACACTTTTGAAATGAAGAGCTGGTCATTCATGTGAAGGGGATATATAACCTAAAATGTTGCTGTGGTATGCCTATTGGATTTATCTGCCTGAAATATCATACATTTAATCTATGAACCACACTATCTCTAATTCAACCCCGTTGAGTAGAGCAAAGCAGATCAAAAAAGTGCTGTCACATGCTCCCAAATGCCTTCTCATGTTTTTTTTTTTCCCCTCTTTTTTCCCGCCACCTGAAGGCAGAGGCATGTGACTCCACTGTCATCCTCACACAGGCATGGCTTCAGCCTCGTCTCTATTTCCACAAGGAAAAGATAATGTGTGACAACTGAATCTTTTCACTCGTCTAATCCATGGAGCCAGGGATGAAATCTTATTTAGGGATCAGCAACACTGGCATCATTTTCCCGATAAGAACATGCAAGTCTGCAAGCTCTTTCTCAAGACGTCAGAGCATCGGCAGGCACCAGGCAGTCAGCTTAAACACCTTTTTGGCAGAGCAGAGGAAAAGAAGTGAAACAGCCCTATTTCAATTAATACAGCGACACCTCAGCTTCTCCGGGGCCTGTGCTTGCCAAACCAGATCGTCTAGTAATCTCCTCATTCATTCTCAAACTAGTCTGTTAAAGCATGAAATGATGCCAGGCGGAAAAAACGAGCTCCCCTGTTCTCGAAGAGTCAAGGATTATTCAAATGGAGAGCTTGGAAAGAATGGTCTCCGGCTTTATTCCTGCGCTTTTGTCTTGCTTTGCTTTCCCTTTGCTTTTGAATAAGAGGCTAGAGCCAAGTCACACAAATCTGAGCATATGGCAGCTTGGTTTGGAGTGAAAAGTAAGCATGTAGGTTGAATTCTATACAGTTACTGCTGGTTACATATAGCCTTGTGATGCCGCTGTTCAGTTTGTAGACATTTAGATTGCAGTTCTACCCAGCTAACAGAACATTATGGAAGTATGCAATCACTTAGTATATATTTTCAGATTTGTGCCTGCTTTTTTGGTTCCAGTTAATCAGATATTGGTGTCTTTTCTGTTCTGTAAACTACCACTTTTGCCTGTTTTTCATACCTGCTGATATGATGGAAATACGGAGTGCTGCATTGCTTTTCAGTTAGTGCAGCTTCACTATACTTGCTTGCTGTGCACACTTTGCATGCCAAATCAGGGTCTCGCAGGTGTCATGAAAAGCTGAAGGAGCCTGTCACTTCCTATAAAGGCGCGCTCAGGAGAGACGATACTCCACGCAGGAGTGGAGCAGCTAAAACAGCCCGGCTGCATTTTGATGGGCAACCTCAATCTCGATCATGCACAAATAGCTGCTGACTGGCATTGTGCAAAACAGAACACCCTGATGGTACCATTTGCGCAGCAATTACTCTGCCGGATGTTTTGAAAGGAGGCCAAGATTCTTGGCTCTTCTTGGGATAGCCTAAATAATGCACTCAACAACACTTCATTAATGGAGACAAAATCTCTCCGTTATCAAAGTGAATTTATAACGATGCAACAAGCAATTAGTGCATTTACACAGCATTCCATGTAATGACTCTCATGAAATATGGACTGATCACTAGTGATGTCTTTGTCTTGCCTTTGACAAAGTCATGCTGTTAGCATTATGTATTAACTGACTGCAGATCAGTACAGTGTGTAGGCCTTAATGACCAGAAAGCACAGAAAATACCACAGAAAAGTCAGACCAGACTCATGGTGAAGCGTAAAAGTAAATAGGTCAGAATGGTCATCCATAAATATTTTACTGTATGTGATAGTGTACAGGTTAGAGAAGGATGTACCTTTATGAAACCTTTATTATGCTTTCTACTTGCTGTCACAACCCCATAGACAACCAGAGACATACTGAGGAATGCGGCATATAACCATATAATATTGTGATTACTGTTGGCAGCTCTTTTGATATTGTTCTAAAAATGAGATTTTGTCGTGTTTAGAAATGATCCAATCCAATTTAGCACATATATGCTAGGCTGGCAATTAACACTAGGCCTAGGGTAAATTCATCGTAAGTATGCACATGAGATACTCAACAGATGTTTTGTTTTATGTTTGTTTTTTTATTGTGTGATTAGTATTGCCTTAAGATTCGATTGGCCAATCTGTTTATTTGGCTGCTGGTTATGTAAAAAATGAAGTAAAATCCCTTATCTGTGTTCTCAGGACTTTCCATTGAAGTGCTCCTGGAATGTTACATTATCTCTGGAAACGCTACAGGGAACATTGTTTAAACTGAAGAAAAACCTGGTGGTCGCTGTGATAACTGGACGTTTTGATCATTCAGGCAGTCCAAATCAATATTCTAAAACATTCATTTGTTGGGAAACATCTAAGATCAAAACCCACATAAGAAAACATTTGTGAATGTCAGAATCTTTTTGAAAACTGCGTAAATCGGTTTTAAGACAAAATTTCGCCTTAAGAACACTTATTAAATGAGGCCCATTCTTCTGACTTAAGAATAACAAAGAATTAACAAAACTGCACATTTTGAACATTCATTGAACATTTCAGTTCAACATTACTCAAATGTTAAATTGTCAGTGTAAATGAGGATGAGGTAACGTTCAGAGAAACATTTTTGACTTCTGTGCATTCTTAGGAAGAAATTCCTTCTTAAAGCACACCTGTGCAGTTTTTATATTGGGGATTTGTTCTTAGGTAAGAACAGAATCTATGCACACACAAGAGTGCAAAGGTGGGAACAATTCTGTGCATAAAGAGCACATCATGAATCTGACATAAACTTTTGCTTAGGACCTTTCTCAAGAACAGAATAGGTAGTTATTTGTGAATTAGGCCCATTAAGAGAATAGCACATTTTGAATGTTTAAGGAACATTTCAAATCATGTACCTATAACCAAAACACATTTTGAAGAAATATTTTTAGAACAATAAATTGCTAGTTGGAGAACTTAATAAAGCCAAATATCTGATCCATTAAAAGACGCCTGGATGGGCTTTATTACCAGTTCTTTGTGTCAGATCGAGACATTCCTAGCAGTACATAATGCTGGAGAGAAAAAGAAAAGGCTTCTTTGTCTCAAACAGTTTCTCCAGCAATGAACACTAACTTGTATAGTCCCTCCAACAAGACTTCACAATCAGAGTGAAAATAAGACAGGTGTTTGGCAGAACTAAGCTAGAATCACATGCAAAAGCTTTAAGACATGTTCGAATAGGCAAAGATAAAGAGTTCCATAGTGAGTTCAAAGCTGGCAGGAAGCTGACTGACACACATCCCTCTCCCTCACTCCCTCCTCATCTTAGGGAGGGGTAAAAAATAGCGTCATAAAAGCCATGGAAGTGGTAGAGAGCTGTGGGAAAGGATACCTGATCATAAATAATTCAGAGCTAAGCTGTGCATGTTTAAGTGGGACAGAAAAAGGAAAGCATGTGTGTTAGCCTACACCAGTTGTGGAAGATTGGCTGCTTGAACCAGTAGGGAAGAAAGACTTTTCTGTTTTCCTTCACACAGTCTCCCTGCTGGTAGGCACTCTCTCCGACACCCTACCGTCCCCCTAAGGGCAGGTGTTTAAGGGGAAGTGTTGGGGAAGAAGAGGTGTGTATGTGTGCGTGGGTTTTTTTATTTTATTTCATTTATTTTTTCCTTTTCTTTTCAGTGGATGATGTCCCTGTCCCTGTGTTATCGTACTCTCTGCATCAAGCCCCTTGATCTCCATCTCCTAGACAGTTTTATCTGGCTTGCCCAGTGAAAGCATGGGGCTCCTCCACGTCACCCACCTCACTAAAACGTTGCAGATTAGAGCAGCTTGGCTGCTGGCTTTATCTACCACCGCTGCTTTTCCCAGTGAAATGAAAGAAAGAGAGAGAGAGAGGCAGGTAGGGAAAGTGCAACAGAGGAAATGCGCCATGTTTATCTCATGCTAGCTTCAGACATGAAAAAGTTCAAAGTACTTCCCCGCTCTCTCTCGAGGGTCAGCATAGATTGATTTCAATTGAATGCTTTCTCACTGAAGAACAAACCATTGTTCTGAGGGATTTTTTTTGAAAGTTTGAAGGTATCATTCTTCAAAGAGTGCACAAGTTGAGGTGAGGTGAGCTGGGAAGGGATTTAGACAGATCAATGAACCCTTGTGTTTGCTCCTTCTATTGTTTGCCATGTGGAACAAGTAACATTGTCTGTTGAATTGTAAGGACAGCAGGAATCATGTCCATGAACCATCAATGAACTGTACTAGAGAGACAAGAAATATTATGACCATCACCCGCTATGATGGTTGGGTCAGGGATGTACAACACTTACTGTGCTTGACATGTTACAAATCTATCATCCAGAGTGTTAGTATATATGTGACTTGGCTGAAGTCATGTCCTATTGACAAATGCACAGTTACTCCTATGTAAAAGAACAAGAGACATGAAAAATCAGTGGCTGTTACTAGCAAGTTAGCATGAAATAAATGCAAATGTAAAGACTAAATACTGACACATGAAGTACCACTCCTTCAGAGGTCAGTGCAGCTCAGTTAGTTGTAATATCAGTTGAAACTAGAATGTCAGAGTTCACTTGTGTTGAACTAAATGTTCACGTTCACATGTGGAATGAATTCAAATGCAGTGCAAACCTGTTCAGTACCTCAGATTCCACTGAAACAAATAAAATTTTGCATAAGTTTGCTGACGACAGCTAATATTACTGGCCCTTAAAACGCCCAACCTTGAATCCAGTTTCCTGCTCTAGATTTTGTAATCATGTGACATTATGACGCTAGGTGGTCAGTCATTTGCTCACAGGACAGTGGATGATTACTAACATTGTTGCATCGCTTTTACTGCCAAGAAGATGAAAATAAGCATCTGAATACAGTGGTTTAATGAATATCACAGCAACTGTTGACAGTATTAAATACCGAGTTCAAACTTCACCATGTGTGTACAAGAAAATGTGTGGAAAATGAGGATGGAGTTGACTGCTATGCTCAGTGGCGATGCCAGGGAACAGTTGGACTGAAAGTTTCCACCTATTCTATATATTTTTTTAACTCCTTCTGTATCCAAAGCTCCTTATGTCTTATTGTTTTTTCTCTAGTCTGCTCACCTTCAGTTCCACCACTTCCATGACTTTATCAACTCGGGCCAGTGATTGACTGCTCATGTTATCTGTAGATCTTGGCTTTGTGGACTATCTGCTTTCTTTAGCCAGACTAGGGGAGACTAGCGAATCTTCTGCCTCTGCTATCTTCTCAAGCCTGCAGCCAGAGCCTGGGCTGGAGGAAGAGCAGCCACTGGGGTTGAGTCGCTTATCTCTTTCAATTTTTACACACTCCATAATCAAGAAGCTCCTTGCATCTTCCAGCTAATTGCCGCAGGACACTAAATTGCAGCACGCTCCAATCCTCTCTCTCTCTCTCTCTCTCTCTCTCTCTCTCCCTTCTTCTCTGAAATCTCCAATAGGCCGCTCGCCGCAGGTGTCTTATCTTCTCTTCGGCACAAGCTCCGGATGCCTTCACTTGGCTTTAAAACTGCACTCATCACACATTCTCCAGCTTCCGTGCTGGCTGACCCAGTTTTAGAAGACCATCTCAGCTGTATGTATTCCGTAGAGAATAAGCACACCTGCATTATGGAGTTACACTAAACAGCTAGCCGCTGTGCTCCCAGGTGTTTTCACTCTGACTGTATCATGATCACAGTTCTAGAAGTTTCAATGCACCTACTTAAGAATGCAAAGGCAACGGGTCTTTTATATTTTAGACATCTGAAAAGTAAAACACTATATGAACTTACAGAAGTCACTTAAAATCTGTCTGTGTATGAATCCGTCACCATTTTTCTCAGTTTTTAGCTTATGCTGTTACTGTTAAAATGCATTGCTACCCAGCTGTGCACCATCACATGCCTCCAGCCTACTCATCACTGCACCCGATAGATATTTGTGGTTTGTCAACACCCATCTTGAAGAAAATCTTGTTTGTCACAAGTCAAATGTTGTGAAGTCCATCAGAGCTTGCACTGGACCCACTAGTGCACTGAAAGGTACTAATTCTGTCAGCAGTCATATTATGAAATGCGGTGTAAGAGGGTCTCTAAAGCCTTAATTCCGATTTGATGGGATCTTGATTGTGCAAGCTTTAAACAAAAATGACTAATGAACTTCGATCTGTAAACAGGCAGTACAGACCACTTTGCAGACAAGGAGAATATTTGTCCTAGGATTTCACAGAAATGAATAACACAAGCACATGGAATTTTATCGGAAATGCCAATGTTTAACATAGAATTTTAACATGGCATTTTAACATGGAATCTCAAGTTTTTTGTCATCTCAGACTTTCAACACATCACCGGTAAACGCTTGTCCTCAAAGAGTTAAAGTAGCAAGCTTTCCAACCTAAATACATTAGAATATCTGATATTTAAATAATGTTTATTTTAAATGCATGTTCTACTTGAACTTGTTTAAGTAAATGAGATCCATGCTTTTTACTTGTTAGGTTCTCCCTATATTCTGCTCTCCCCTAGCAGTCAATGTCAAACTCTGTAGGATGTCTTTGTCAGCTTGCTAAATCGTGCCTGCACTCTCAGGAAAAAGGTACAAAACTGTCATTGGGGCAGTACCTCTCTTGTGGTACCCTCAAGGGTACATCTCAGCTCCTTTAGTCAAGGAACATAGCTGTACCATAATCCATTGAAATTATATTTTCTAAGTTGTATTGACTCCACATACCCAGTTTCATCTCCAGGCTTTTTATTTTATTGTTCCGTTTTAAAACCTTAGGTTATGAAATAGTACTAATACATACTTTTCACCTGGGGAAAAACGTATTTACGGTGCACAGTTCGACCTTAAAACCACTGTTGTACCTTTTGAGGGTATATTTACATTCTTTATTTGTAACTTGATGAATGAAAAATGTACTTGCGCAGCACCTTTATTTCTAACAGTGTATCTGGCCAGATTGATACGTGTATCTCTTTACTTGTGTCCTTAAATAGCTATAGGAAAATTTGACAATCCAAAACTTGGAAAGCTCAGAGAATTGAGCTTATTGTACTTCCTTTGCACCTGACTGCAGTGGCGAACTGTGACTGTTTCAGTACTTTTTAGGCCCTATGGGTTTCCTACTGCCTGACTGTATGATTCTCAGACAAGCAGATCACCGGTAGAAAGGACTGGCATCAGAACCAGCTCCTCTGAACACTGGTTGAACCCGGGTTCTCCACAAGCCTGCTCTCTGTACCTTTTGTACTTTTTATACTCTATAGATAGCAGCATCCATGTTATCAACTTTTGGTGATTATACAGTTCCAACACAGATAATCCACCTCCCACTTGGTACACTAGTGGAGAGTTTCAAGTGACTGTTCTAAAAAGGGTAGAAGTTCGATTACATCCCTATTATATGTGTAGGAGACAATCATGATTGTCACAGTTGTCCTCTCCTGGTAGTCTATTGAACCATGCAGCAGTAGAGTCCTAGGCAGCTTTGACAAAGGATGTTTAACCTATTGATTATTGCTGTTCCATATATCACATACTGCTTTACAGGGCAGTATCAAAGTACAGACTAATGTAGTTTATAATTTAAGTTAGTAATCACATAAGCTTGAAAGAAATTATGTAAATAAAAGAAACAAATACATAAGAAGCCATAATAATTAAGCAGATATAGATGCAGAATGCCAGTATTATAAATTACTTACCTTGAAATATAGACATATGCAACAGCCTGGTATATGTTGTGAACATTGTGGAACTCCTGCTCTTCAAACTGCATTAGTTTAAGCAGGTTACAGGCACATCATTTAATTAGACTGTAGCTTAGATGAGGGGGTGTCTTTGCACTGGTTACCCCTTTATTGCCTTAGAACATTAAGGTGAACTGCAATGTGACGAATGCATTTTTCCAGAAATGTAATGTTAAGTACTGGCAAGCAATGTGTACAAGTCAAGTTGGCTTTATTGTTAATTGATCCTTGTTCCATGTGGCTAAATGTAGCAGGCTTGTACTTCTTTGTTTAATTTGTTTGGTTTGAGTGAATATTATTGTGGAACATATATGGCCTCACATTTTGGACTGCTTGCAGTTTGAAGATATATGCCAAGTGGAAAAATAGCTTAATGCAACCCAAATATCAAGAATCCAAATCTGCAGCAGATTTCGATTTCACACATTTGGGATTTAGGTATTTGCTATTATAATGCAAATCAATCTGCTTCCTCTCAGCATATTGATTTGTTCATAATTTCGAAGATAGTTAATCAAGAGGATGTCGAAATACGTTTGCTGATGAGATTAATCTCTTAGTCTGTGATCCTTCCATGGTAGTATTATTATTATTATTAATATTATTGGAGCGGGGGAGTGGGTGTTTGGGTGCGTGGGGTGTCTGCTACATTCAACAGTGATAATTAGCTGAAAAACAGTCTAAATCTGGATAATGCGGCCCTTAATTACATGTTAAAGTTGTTGCCTAAAGGCTTTGATTTCAGCAATGATTGATCACATGGCCCATGTAGGCCAGTACGGTGGGGTGGTAAGATGAACAAGATATGCTGCAATATTTTGGGAGTAATAATACAGATCTTTTGATATTAATCCATGTGGGGACGGATGTCCCTGTTAATCATGTTTAAAATGGAGTCATTGCTTTTGATGTTAGCATGGCAGCCTTTTTAATTTGATGGCTTGGATTGTTATGGAAAATGAAAATATTATTAGCGTGAAAGTAATATCTTGTAATCTCTCCAGCGTGATTCAAATGTATATTGGCAGTCGGCTGTGATTTCTCAGTTTGGAACATTTTACCTTTTCAATTGGAAATCTTGTTCCATTCATTCTGTCTCTCCTCATGCTCTCCTCCCTCCTCTGGGTTCTAATTACTGTGAGGGAGAACTCACCACAAAACACCTTTGTGTCTTCTCCATGACTGTGGAGGTGCTCTCTGGATGAGAGCGCTGCACATTTCATCCGACCATGATTCAGACATAGCCTCTTTCTCAGGCTGACGGTAATGCTATTCCCACCAACCCAGATGTGATGGTTCAAAGAGTTCTCAAAACTTCAGGTTGGTTCTGAAATGTCTGTAGAAATTTGGCATCATTCTGAACAAGCTAATCAGTTCAAAAACACCAGTTTGTGTCTCATGCAGCCTGAAGGCAAGACTGCTTGTGCTGCCTTGAATATGTGCACACGGGAATTCTTTTTGCTTGTTTGTTGTGCTTTTTTATCATTAGTTTCATAACAGGCTGTTACTTCACCGTGTACTTTGACTGCTAATGTGTAAATTGGGTAGCATTTGAGGCTCAGCAGTCTAAAAATGAGCTTAAGCAGTAAACACTTGCATGCATTTTTATGCTAATAAAACAAGCAGCTTAAATGCAAACATATTCAAAGCTCTTGTCCTAGACTAATGTTTGCTGACCCCTCTTCTTAACCCCTTTGGCCTTGTGTACCAGATTTAGGCTGATGGACTCGGAACTGTGTGCAATGCTGTTCTAATCTAGTTTAAAGAAGCCGCTTCTCCTGCAGCACTTAGGAGTTCTTTTGTATACAGACTGTGTATAATCAGAATATGACGGCGTAGACCCACTTTTATTGGCATTATATAAATCTACTTAGCTATTCAGTCCCGCAGAGTATGTGTAACTCTTGGATGGATGACTGATGCTGAGATTTAGGCCATAGAATAAACAATCTAGCTCTTTTTCACACCCTACAGACAAATGTAAAATCCTCTCTCTGTTTGATGTTTTGAGATTTGGCGTTTGTTTGAAAGTATGTCCCTGCTAGTGTGTTCCAGATTTTAAAGGAGGACTGTCAAACAATTAAAACAATCATGATTAATCACTGTATATTTGATGGTTAATCACAGTTAATCGCCTTTATCTTATTTCAGTTTGACTCTAAAGTAAGATTTGGGGTCTCGTCCTGTGATGTGCAAAGGGTGTCAAACCACCTACCCAACAATTGCTAGGCTAAAGGGGAGGAGGTGGTGTTGAAAGGACAGAAAGACTCAATTAAATATGTTGCATATGTAGCTCATTGGCTAACTTAACATTCCATTAGTTAGAAGGTTACAGCCCCATACAGCACGGGGTTCTGGCTAACTCATGATCTGTTGAAACAAGTGCAGGTGATAAACTAATGTCTAAGAGCAAAATTTGAGACCGTGTTGGAGTGACAGAAAGCTAAAAGTACATTTGTTCAGTGGTGTTTGTAGCATTTTGGCCAAGCTAACTGTAGCTTAGTTAGTGTGCCACACAGGCTTGGTTCATGATAACGGCTGTAAAAATGACTGCTGTTTAGAGGATATCTCAGAGGTCTGTAAGTCAAATGACTGGTGTTGAAGTGACAAAGAATCTTCTTCTGTGGTGTTCAATATTGGCTAAGCTAACAGTAGCTTAGTTAGCAAATGAAATGCGCCACACAGGCTTGTTTCTTGCTAACTGGTGTTCAAAAGACAACTGTTTAGATGATGTCTGAGGACAGTCTTGCTTAGTTTTTCCTGGCTCTGATTTTTCTCTTCTACCTATCACCACAAAAGTTGTCATATCAGATTTTTGAATACCATGGTATACTTTACCATTTATACCACCAGCCCCTATAGCTCAGTATGTTATAACATCTTATAAAAACTCAACTTATCTCATAAAAGTGAAATACTGCAATGCATATAATATATTGAGAAAATGTCTCAAAGTAATGATATATTTTTGCTGTATCGTCCCCCCATAGAATAATATGATCTTTATGTAGTAGTGCAATATATGGATATCCTGTGCAATGTAATCAGATAAATGGAGAATTTCACTCTTTCATTCTGTGGCTTCCCCTGTTCCTTTGATATGAAATGCAGAAACTCCTGCAGTGTACAAGACAAGCCGTTGATCAGAGAAAATGCTGAGCCCAGGTTGGTGCGCTTTGCTGAGGCACCACTTTTTAATGTTTCAGAGCAGCCTAGCATACTTCTCTTTGGACTGCGATTATGCATTGAACAATAGCTTCCATTCATCAGGAAGACTGAGATGGAAATGTAGTGTTTCAGTGGCTCAGTTCTGTTCTGGGACTCGAGAGAGGAAGTGCTGAGAATGTTTGTTCAATTGGATTTTGTTCATAGTCAATGTTGAAATCATAAAACTAACACTACTTATAAAAGGTGTTGATTCTGTAAGTGAACAGTGTGCTGTATACAGGAGAAATGAATATGAAATTTGAAGTAGTTTTTAGTTGAATTTCTGTTTGAAAACTCTTGGATATGCTACACACAAACACACACACACACACCCGCCTCCTTCTCCAATACACTTGAGATGATTTGTTTTAGCCCACCAGACAACCCCCTTCTCAGATCATCCCATTGCTCAGATGAAACGCCTCTGCCTTCTCTGATTATCTTCAAGCCAAAGAGCCAAGGGGGTGGGGATGAGAGAGAGAGAGACTGAAAGGCAAAAAGAATGAGTAATGTTCCAGAAAGCCTGGAATTAAACTGCTTAATTATGCATCTTCCATACATTAATCTTTCATGATTTGGGAACTAGCATTGTCAATTGTACAGTCCCACAAAATACAGCAAAACCCAAATGCAAAAGAAGAAAAACCAGGGAGACAAAATACACATCTTACAGTGGATGTTGCGTTTTAAAAACTTCTCAGCAGTTCTCTGAGAAGCCCTCTCTCTTTCTTTTTGTCTTTCTTTTTGACATTAACTGTTAAGTGGCATGTGAGTTTGCAGGCTGTGATGGGCATAATTACCTGATAAAATGTTAATGTGTAGGGGAGGATGCCATGGCAGGAACAGAATGGACTAAATGGTGCAGAAGGGATCTCTGACCGAGAGACTCTTGTGTGTTTGGGTCCCCTGGGTATCAGAAACTATGTGTTTGGGGGATAGTTTTGAGGCTTGGTGATTCCCTGATCAATCTTGGTCAATTCCACCCATGCTGGGTGACGCAGAAGGAGGGCCATCATACCTAGAGAGAGACCATGCTGTCTTGGACTCCCGGCAATAGATGGCTGTGACAACAACAGAGATCAAACATATGCTCTCCGTATGATAGGGCCTAGACAGTTGTGCCACACAGGAGCCTAAAAGTAGAGCGACCTTTTACATTTTAAGGAGAAAGAAACGCAATCAATGCTTATTTATTTGCATATTTAGCAAACACATTTGTTAGATGGACTCTAAAGAGGAACTCAACAAAAGGCTTCTTTACAACATGTTAAAGCCTGAGTAGACTGATAAATCAGTGTGATGAAACAGCCATTAATTTCCATGTTGATGGTTGAACTGAATACGCTCCTCAGTAATGATGTTCACAAGCGATAAGCTTAGCATCAGTGTTGTACTGAAGTTGTGCACGTTTTGTGGTGTTGTTGCAATTTATAGTCAAATTTGCAGTATATTGGGTCCCAATTTATATTGTCTCTATTGACTGTGTAGTTACATGCGAACCACATATGCAAAAGCAATGCACCTACTAAGGATTTAGTCACTGTTACAGATGGATTACAGAAGTACACCTTATACACACTGTATCTTAACAGTTGTAACAGCCTATTCTCTCATGTTATGACATGAGTAATAACAAATGTAATCACATTTGTAATCAGACTGGAACGGCAGTTTTTTTCTGAAGTTTTTTTTTTCCTGCAGTAAAAGGAAATATGTAATAACTGACATCAAGACATTACTTACACTTTGTCTGCCAGCTTTCCTAACATTTAGCTAGCATTTCCGTTGATAGTGCTGTGACACTGTAACCAGATTCAGCTTTAAACCATTCTGTAATGTGACAGTACAGCAGATGCCCCCTTATCTTAACATGTAACTTTTATGACATTAATTGAATGTGTTGCATTAAACCCCATAGTACCACTCCATTCTTACACAGTACGTACATAACTACAGAGGAACTGTCCACTTGTTTTAAAGTGTAACTTTAACACTACACAACAGAGTTCCACTGTACAAGTTACTCTTGTGTAATTACATGAGGCAGAACTGAAGTTGTTGCATATGTTGTTCATGTGTAACTACACAGTTATTAGAGACAATATATAGTTAGACCTTATTTTGTTATTTGGATATGCTGTATTGTTTGCTTTCTCAGACGGGCGGCAGTCCTGCTCAGGGGATTGTTAAAGCAGTAAAGCAGCAGTGGACTGAAGTGGACAGGTGATGAGAGCAAAAAATAAATAAAAATGCAAAGTGTTGCACAGATGACATGGCATTATCCACATCTGAAAGCAATGAGTTCAGCAGTACTGAACAATTACTTATTTTATGTTGAAATTTGAAGTTTGAAAGAATGAAAATTTCACATTATTTTATGTTGTTGCAAAAAGTTCTAAGTGGAGAAATGCTGCATAATAACAACTCATTAAAATGGCGGCTTGGCACATTACATTCAGCCTTTAAGTCTCAATGGTTGAAAATGAATGTGCAGTTTTTTTTAAAGGGGGAAAATAGACTGAAGCTAAATGAATTGAAATCACATTTGTATCCTAATCAAAATATTGGTCAGAAAAACTGCAATTAGATATTTTCCTCAAATCATTGAGCAAAGGTGACTTTGCAAATTTCAGAAGTCAACAAATAGTTTAAATGTCTGCAGTGTGGAACTTTTTCAGAGAGGAAAAAAGAGCCCAGCAGCCTCTTGTGATATCGCCAGTGCCAGTGTTTCAACTGCAGTTGAGCTAGCTGCTCTTAGCCAAAGCAGCCACACATAAAATTGGAGTGCATAGCTATTACACACTTAGCAGTGACAGTGTAATAAAGGAGCAGCATGCTCACAGCTGAGAAAAAAAGGTGTAGGCCACTTTATACTTTATATGAAAGCAGCTTGTTCAAGACACCATAAAATGATTAAAAAATAAAAATCTGTCTTCTGGTGTGTTTCCATTGGGCAGTGCAATATGGTACAGTTACAAATCTGTTACCATGCATTTTGTCATAATTTCCATTGCCAAGTGCAGAATAAATAGTAAATCAGAGTGTAAACTCTACTGATTGTGTTTCCTCCTGGTGCTATCACCATGTAAGAAATCATCGGACCTCCAGAGAGCCTCGCCTCCGTTAACAGTTGTGCAATGGGAAGGGAACACTTTACATGTACTCAGCTGACGTAATCTGATGCCACCATGTAACAAATCTTCCACAGTATTTGTTGTTCCACATCGGACTCTGTGAAACCAAAACTGTTTTCATCTTTCTTATTGACCAAAGGCTCTTTTTCTGTCATCTTGGCTCAAGCTGACCTAAACATATTACAGCCAGGCTGTGAGTGAGGTTAGATTTGTAGAAAGAATGCAAAAGCACAACTCAAGACAAAACAAGTGCCATGGTGAAACAGAATGCAGCCCAATCATCATTTATCTCTATTGTCTTGTTTTCATAATCGTCAGAAGCCAAAGCCCTACCAAAAAGTTTGTCTGAATAACTCTAAAAGTATGCTTTCGCCCCTTTGTACGATTATATGCTTATACATGTCCACAGAGTAAGCCAGATGAGGTGTGCAATCAATAAGCGACTCAATTCTGCCGTAACATTCACCTCATAATGTGAATGGTTTGAAAGGCTTGCCAAGAATAAATAGGCTTGTTCCCTTCCAGAGCCTCTTTCGGACAGCTCATCTCCTGGACACACGCTGACTGCTGCACAGAGATATGCAGTGCATTGACCCTGAGTGGTGAAGAGTCAAGTCCCTGAGGAGGGAGGTCGGTCGGGCAGTTCTGCCGGGGCAGTCTGGGCTTTAACAGCACGTCTGCTTCTAGAACGTGCCACAACGAAGAGGCTGACTGAGGCCGTGACCTGCTGTGGTTCTTTTGGCCCGAGTCGGCAACATAAACATACACACCACATAGACACTAAAGTCATGGCCATGTGGTCCCGAGAGAGCCTTTTGGCTCGTCTTCTGACGGTGCCCTACCGCAGCGATGAGCAGATGCCCGCGGTCCAGGGCCAAACAGATGGGAGAGCCAGAGTGGCTTTGGCCGTGCCCACGGAGCCAAACGCGAAGCCTGCGGCTGTCAGAGAGGTGTGTGGGAAGATAAATGAACATTGCAGGGGGCAAAACAACAGGCTGAGCCAGACTCCAAGAACAGCTTACACTGGGCAAGCCTTGAAAAGGTGAGGCATGTGGAGGTTACAGGGGGTTGGATGCCCTGAAATGCTAATCCTCTCCTTAAGACAGGGAGGGAGGTGAAGCATGGAGAAGAGGCAGGCAGGACTGGAGGAGCGTTAAACCACTGACTGTATTTAAAGCGAAGGTTTGGAAAAAAAATCGCACAGTTTTACCCTCACGCCAAATGTCGTGTTTGAAATTTGCTTCTTTAGTTTTGCACTAAAGCTACAAGGCTAATGTAGATAACAAATAATGGAATGTCACAACCACAAGCTTTGTACTGTCATCTCAACTCAACCATGCTGAGACATGCGTATGTGGATTCTGACACTGCAAGACACACTGTTCTGTGCAAAAATTGACAAAATGGGAAATGCTGGGCAACATACTTTTGATAGGAGTATATTATACACTGTCAGGAACCACCTGAGCATGTCTATTTAAGATTACTTAACTCAGTTTGGATTTTTATTACGTGTTAGCTATATTAGTCTCATAGCTCCAGTGCAACAGGGGCAGTTTACATCTGATGTGTTTTTTTTTGTTGTTTAGTTTTTTTTTTGAGAGCTAAGGAGCCTTTTCTCTGTTATTTTCAAAGATACAGAAGCATTTTTGTGCGCTGAACACCACACATTTTATATGCCTTGCGTAGTTAGCTTTTGTGAGGAGCGTTCCAGGTGCTCCAGGCTGAAAAAGTTCAACTTGAAACAAGTAGCTTATGTCGTGTTTTTCAGTGCTGACCAATCAAAACAAAGGCAAGTCTGCACTGACAGTAATAAAGGGGTTAGTGGTTACAGTCACATGTGATTACACAGATCTACATTTATCATTATTTTTAATTCATTCTTTTTTGCTTAATTTTTGCTAGCAGTGTGAACCCTGAGAAAAAATAGCATTTACCTTCAGTTAAAATGCAATACAAACCCTGCAGCCTGAAAAAGCACATTTTGGACACCAAACTAGGGATTCTGACTGATTTTGAAATTGAATTCTTGTGAATTGATGAGTGGCTTTCCACTTCAAAGCAGGGAAGAAAAAAGTCTTTGGCCAAAAGCTTTTTAGGTGACAGCACTGGTGTTGTACAGACATATGGCGGTGTGCAGAGGAACACGTATTATTTAAAAACAGCCGAGGGGCATTGGTAGGTAGAACAAGTAAATGAGGTTGCCCCTTCAGAGTAGCTATTGAGCTAATAGAGCTAACAAGTATCAGGTTGGATGCTGTTGGGGACTTGTCATCTTCAATTAAGGATTTATTTCCTCAGTGTACAATGTGCCAACCTGTTTTTTAAGTTAGTTAAATGTATTTTCATTGTTTCTTGACGTAGCTAATGTTAGTCTAGTTCGTAAAACATCAGTGTCATTTTTTGCGTTCTTGGCAGTGTGCTCCTATTCAGCAAATTACAGCATAGCATACTTTGAACAATTGCTTTTCACTGAATTATTGGTCTGTATTTTTTCTCTGTCTTCCCAAAATGAAATATTAATACCAGATTAGTGATTTCACTTTGATTACTGGCACTTAAGGCTATTAACCAAGTACTTGAGTACACTGCGTTGTGCACTGGATCCAACTACATTTGGAATAAGAGGGTAAAGCTGTAAATTTTACTATTTAATTGGAAATTCACTAAGGTAGAAAACATTTGTCAGAAGGCATCAGCATAATTTTTATGTATTTTATGAATTACCTAATAAAGAAAATCAATTTCTTCCCATTTTGTAATAAAAATGCCACATATAATATTTTGTGCACTGATTGTTTGTTTTGAGGGAAACGAAAAGACGCTTCCATGTCGTTTGTTGTGATTTTAAGTAGTCATTTCAACATTTCTGTGATACAATGTGACAGATTTTTGCAGTTGTTTTGATGCACATTTTAAATGGTGGCTGTTTGACGCCATTGTCCTACAATCTTGCTGTCGGGCATCAGATTAGCTGAAGAGGCCGAGTCTGTCGCTGTTGTTCCCTATGCAACACTCCTGAGTTGCTGACGCTGACAGCCCTGTGATTAGCACTATGTTAGCAATGAATGGTTATCTATGCAGAGAGCCCGCTTAGCCTGATCGCCACACTTGAGGAAACAGTCCTGCACACACGCATATATGTGTTCACAGTGGCACACTCACACATAGAAAATACATTCTAATTCCCACATGTTTCAAGATGCTTTTGCACTCATACATGTGCACATACTTGCGCTTACCTCCTCATACATGTTCGAGTGGCGTAACCATTCTGAGTGAGGTGAAGAGGGTGCTTACGTCGAGTAATTTAAGCACCGGCCATACGGATGGGATTGGGGCCACAGAGGAGACTCGGGAGGGCAGCTGTAATTAGACAGGAGGGCCCTCCAGAGTGCGGAGATGGAACCCAGCCATCCGCAGAGATCACAGCGAGCCACTCCACCCGTGGGTGGCGGTGCAGGGCGGGGAAGCGGATGCTGTTGGGAAGTGGTGATTTAAAACTTTAATGAATTCCTTATGGCAGAGCAGATGAGTTCTGATCTATTGCAGGGCGTGGGTCCAACACCCTCCGTGTCTGTCTTAAGCAAATGTTTTAAACTTCCCAGAATGACCCTGAACATGAGTCGCTAAATCCATAGCAGCTTTCTTATTAACTGCTTAGGAGTAAATCTATAGCAAAGTGTAGAAATATATCTGTGAGGGCCACGTGTTATGAACTAGCTGATTCATGCATTGCCATAGACGCTTTTATCAATGAGAGATGGTAATAGTGCTGCACAGTGTAATTTTTCTTCTGATTTTTTTTTTGTATTCAGTGATGTGTACCATGTCCTCAGTCTGCTTGGAAGTTGATGCAAACGTTTGTGTGGCATAGACATGACAGTATAATGCTGGGCAGAGAAGTTTAGTTTGCAAGCATTTCTTACAAGTTGCCATTTTGAGTCAGCGTTTCAGTGACTGAAGAGTATACACATAGTTAAAAATGATTGATAATCACAGTAATTCATGTTGGCTTAAAATACAGTTCAAATAAATTTTATTTGTGAAATGCTGTTTACAACTTACATTTCTCCAAAGCAACTTGTCTAGAAATGTGGATGCACAACAAAAAACAAAACTCAAAAGGGGAAGCCGTCCTACTCTGGGCTGCACTCTGAGATGCAGTTATGATATAATTCTTACCATTTTACAAGGGAGATTAAACAGAAGTGCAAGATCTTACAGAAAAGATCCACACAGGGTGTTAGATGTGGTCTATGTTCAGTATAAACATTTGGCAGGGTTCCAACTTTGAGAAACATGTTATCAGTTTCTGGGCATAGACTGAACTTTACTGATGCTCTTTTGTTCTGGACCAGTTTGACCACCATGGAACTTCTGCTGTACAGCACTGCAAGCCTCACCTGTATGCCACTGACCCTCCTGATGATACTGCTGTATTTTTTTGGCAATGCTCATGGGGACTTTGGTCTGGATCTTTTTTTTTTTTTTTGGTGACGTCTGCAGTAAAAAGTGCTACATAAATAAACTTTTTTTTTCTTTTTTGCCTGTGTGCACTGTTCTCTACATTCTAGGGCATGCTTTGGCTTTCCATGGTTAAAGATTTTACAAGAACAAGCTATTCAGAGGCAGTGATATGCAGACGTCATGTTGTGGTGGAGCTAAAGTTGCTGTTTTACTCTGACCCTGAATGTTCTCAGTCCACAAATCTCACCTGATCTCTAATGGCAAGGTTCATTACAGAACATAAGTCTGGTATGACCTCATCAGTGCTCTCTGTACTGTAAAAGCACTGGTCATTTAGCTAATGTTCATTATTAGTTATTCACCAACTTTTTTTACACTTGCAGTTTCGGCTACCTGGTAGAATCCTTAGCACTTGTGCTAATGGACTAAAGGATTCTTTAGTTATTTTCAAAATATTTCTGTAAAAAAAACTCACTTCAAAGATGTTCATTGCATATATACCTTGTTTGTGGAAACCTAATTTACATTGATAGGACCAGTTAGATTTTTCACTCAGAGCATGTCAAAGCAGCAGATTTTTTTAATGGCTAATGTATGTTTGAACAACAAATTCTGAGCTAATGCAAAAGGTAACAGGCATTGGAAAAAAAAATTCTATAACATTTATTTATCGTTAGACGTGAAACTAAAGTGAGTGATGGTCAACATAGCAACCTAGATGAACATTAGCTTACCTTAGAGCCTGTTAATACTATTGACATTGAGTTGAGTGTGGCCTTCCACGCATTCCAAAATTTCAGCAACAGGACATCACCCTCCAGATGACCTGAATAGCACGTGTCTGCAATACACATTCACTTGGTGACTTCTGTTCACTCAGCCTAATATTTCTGACTAATTTACTGCCACTTCTCGCTGGTTTGGTGTGATTTTTTTTATTCCCCCCCCACAGTTTTTCCTTTGCTCATTGGAGAAAGTTGAGATGGCTGTGATTGGCTTACAGATGTGTCAGTCATTAATGTGCTGTCAGTTACTGTGATTCACACTTGCCTTCACTGTTTGCAGTACTAACATGTTTGACTGAACTGTTCCTTTATCTGATGTACTACTTTGTTTTTTCTCTCGCCCATACTGAGCAGTCGGCTGAGCGTTTTTACCACCAATTGAGTTTGGCTCATGTGCAACTCGAGCGTCTCCCATCTCCTGGACATTATACGTAATGGAAGGCAAACGTCACCTGTCGGGGAGGTGTCGGAAATGATGCGGCTCAAATGAACCTGCCTCCCAGTTAAATGCTGTCACACTTCACACTTCATTATGGCTGGCGTGGCGGAGGCGGCAGGCCGCTGAATGTAAATGGCACATGCTCGGTCGGGAGCGGCAGGACAAGGAGCAGGGCTCATTAGGGACGAAGGCCGCACTCTTCCCACGCTGCACTGCATCTTAATGCATGGCTAGGAAAGTGAGCAGACACGCACCTCCACTCGAACACCAGCCTGGGTGATGAATTGCTGCCAAAATGATCATTTCGATTATGACTAGCCTCACTTACTGTACATATAGAGTAGGAAAAGCAGGTAGTGAGTGCTTTTATTAGGTTTTTAGCTAAACCATTTTCATTATCATGAAGTGCAGTATGGGGAGTGTGGAACTTTTAGTATGATTATACCTTATAGCTACCAGTTAGAATGGTGCAAACTGCATGGCTAAATTATCATACATCTCTCTCAAACATAGATTTCTTAAGTAATCTCACAAAGACCTGCTTTGGTGGTTTCTTTTGGTTCACGCTTCTGTAAACACCTCCAAAGTTCAGTCTTAGAGTTTGGTTACATTTTCTCCTTCTATTTTCAAGTCATCTTAATTTAGACAAATCAGTCCCTAAGACCTTATGGTACATTTTTTTCAGATCTAAAGTAACAGTGGTGCTTGAGTGTCTCCTATTTCTCAAAGATGAAAGCTTTTAAGCACTGTTTATCTGATGGTGACAGTTTTGGTGTTCCAGGTCTCGCATAGCAGTTAAATATTTGAGTATTTCATACAGTGTCACTAGCTGGGTGATGAATAGCTGCCAAACAATTTTTTAGACTATGGCTAGACTCTGCAAAAGCAGTTACTGCATGCATTTTGTAAGGTTTTTAGCTCACCAGTGCTCTTTGTCATGGAAATGAATCAGATAGGCTATTTGGTTGTTTAGACTATGGATGTGTACCTATGAAGCACTTATTTTATGCTGTAAAATTTCAGACAAGTGAAAGACACACATGTGATGTGGTAAGGCTGACAGTATTGTCAGCCTAAACAATGCAGTGACAAAATTATTCAACCCTAAGTCAACCTTAAAAAAGGCACCAAGCTCAGTCTGCCGAGATCTACCATCTTGTGATGTGCAAGATGTTGAAGTGTGGAACTTTTAGCACGATTAATGGGAGGGCACCCTTTTGTAGCCATGACAGGTTTGACAATTTTACACTCGGCCATAATTGCCTCTCGGACGTGTGGGAGATCTTTCTTTTTTCCTCCCTGTTTGACTATGAAGAGCGTAATTGTTGAGTGCAGACGTTAAACATTGAAGGACCGGATAATTAGAGGAGTGTCATATGTAGTGTGCGGGAGATTTTTATTGGCAGGATGGGAGGAATATCTGAAATGTCATGAATGTTTTGGGAGGTCTGCTGAATGATGTGGACATCAGTGAGCATGGATCTGCTCGTTCAGTGAGCACACCACTGGGATATTAATATATTAGAATCATTTGCATAAATGAGAAGATTTTTTTATGACTATAACTATAAAACCCAAGCCAGGGCAGAGCTGGATGACTGATCAGAGAATAATACAATCTGTGTCCTAACGCTGCCATACAAATGTGTGCTTATTTGCTATGGGGTGTTCCTTTTTTCCTTGTTCAAGATTAATTAGGTGCTCAGGGATATCAGATATTAAACAGACTGCCTGTCTCACAATTAGATGCCATGTCCTATTTGCTCAGGACAGAGTGAGTGACCGATACCCCTCTTTCCATTTTTTGTCTTCAGTTAGTCTCTCTCTCCATCTATCTGTGGTCTGATCTCTCCTCTGTAATGGCCTTGTTTGTGGATGGAGGATTCTAGGATAAATCTGATCGTGCACGGACTCCTGTTTTCTACTGAGACTCAACAAAATAGTTTTTCTCCACCAGGCTTAGCTTGCTTCATGTTATCTAATGTCATCGGCAGCTGTCCTTGTCCAATAAGTTGTTGAGAAGGCTTGGGCAAGCAATAGGACAGTGTTCAAAATATTGATTTGGCATTTTATTGTAAATAAACATGTGACTTTATGGCTATATTATCAAAAGTTTGATACTGAAATTTCTCAGTCGCCTTACACAGTGTGTGTATATTCAACAGAAGCCAGTATTGCATTTATAAGGAAGTGATATTTATAATGTAAACATGTGGCAAGCCTTTGTGCTGTAATACAGAACAAACAACGGGTCATTTTCTGTTACTATGTAAGAGAAGCTCCATGCTGCCTTTATTGTTGGATGCACTAACTATGCTCACACATTCAGAATAGAATTCAGTTTGGTAAGTGATGCTTCATTTGTCTATCAGTTTTTAATTTTTGCTAACTTTGCCATACAAACTCACTCGCCCAGTATCACTATCTTGGTTGTCTCTGGTGTTGGTATGTTGATAGCTAAAATGGATTGGATGCATCCTATCAACTAGAACTGAAACAAGGTGGTGATGCTGTATATTTCCAAAATGAAAAGTCGCCTACCCTTAGTCATCATTTGCTTGCTTTGAAGAGCAAAGGATATTCTTTTGTCACTTAAAGACACCTTTGTTAGTTTTGGCAAATGAATAACAAAGCCAAATAAAAATATGTAAATAAATAAAGCATGTGTAGTGGATAAAATTTTGATGTGAAAAAAAATTGTATCTGAATATTTTGCCTTTCCCACATTCTGTCTGTAATGAGCTTAAGAGTAGAAAGCAACTGAAGTATGAGGTATACTCCTACTCATATATTGGCTTTTTTAAAATAACTAAATAAAAGTTTAAATAAAATACAAATCTTTCTGCTACATATCAAAATAAATGTGAAATGTTTATAAGTTACATTACCAAAAAGTAGAGGAGACAGAAATAGCTAGAAAAAGTTTTTTTGAGCAGCATTAAAGGCTTAACAGAAAGTATCAGTTTATCTGGTGTTCTGCATCGTATCATATGAAGTTGCTGCCAATCTCCCACTGCTAGTAAGCAGTGTGTCCCATGAACAGAGTTATGTCTAAGTGCACTTGGCTTAAGAATACTTCTTTTATTTTTAGTGTAACTTGCCAAGTAGAGGTGGCCTAGTTTTGGAAAAAAAAAAAGGATTTATGCAAGATTTTCCTTCACCAGTGGAACTAAACATTCCCTCTGGGCACAACGTCTATTCTAACCAATGCACACAACAACAGCAACATTAAAAAGTAGGTATGTGTGCAAAGAGAAATGCAACCAAAGGAACATCCCTTTGGCAATGGCCTTACAACTCTGCAACATCTTGTAAAAGTTTGCTTACTGCACATTTATTATAGTGTGAACTTTAAAATTACTGTTTGAAATTAGTCATTAGAGCTTTGTTTGAAACAGCATTAGACATTAGAAACAAACCCAGTGGAGAAACTTATCCAGACCTATAGCGTTTGTGGAAATGAGCATTATTTTGATGTTGGAAATTAAAACAAGCTTGTTTTAAAAGTTCAGGGTGTGGGGATGACCACTGGAAAAAAGAACATTCTGTGCATCAGTGACATTTTTATATTTATTTCCCACAATATGAAGTATTTTCTCTTTGGAACTTATTAGACAATATCAGCCACAGTAAAGTGTTAACTGTCAGTTATCATGACCCAAATATTCCAGGTTAATTCACCCCTAATATTTATTTACTTTTTTTACCGTTGTCGCCTGATCATGTTGTCTTCTGCGCTTTTGTGTTGAAGGTGGCACAGTCTCACGGAGAAGTATATTTAGTTCTTATAGCTCCTAGTGAGAAGGAATGAAGTTTGACTCCCTGGCTTCTAGTTAGGAAACCTGAGATTTTACTCAGATCTTTTTTTCCTCATTGCTTGTGTGAAGTAAGTCATGTCATTTGGTGGGAAAGCAATTAAGTACCAAGTATAGGGGGGAACACAATGTTGCTATTTGCATATTGCTGTCGGCAGTTTGCTCATTTAGAATAACAGGTTTATTAAGAAAGTGTGGAATATTTCGAAATATTCCCTCCTCAAACTTGCAGTTTCTAATAAGCCCACCTATCATTACCCAGCTAATCTCAATGAGAAGAAACTAATCCTCTTCTTTTGCTCTTGATCCTCTTGCAGGCTGTGTTTGTGCGTCTAGCAACCTCCCCACCCCCCTGCTTTTTTGTGTGTATTTGTCAGTGAGACTGATTGTGGGGTGGCGGTGGGCTGAGGAGTGTGTCGAATGACATTAGCCCACCATAGAGTTGCACACTGGTGTTGAGATTTGAGCAGTTCTGTGCTGGGAGGGGAGGTGATAGTTGGAGCTAGATTAGCCGCTGGGCTGCAGAGGAGGCCGAGTGGCTTAGCCCCAGGCCCTTGGGCATTGAGCTACAAGCAGGAGTGGGCTTTTCCAACAGCTCCAAGTGTCTCATGACTAGTAGACACTCCTGGAGGTGGAGGTGGTGAGAATTTCCAAATGAAGGTGCCAAGATGGATTCATGGTGGTAATTTCTTGGATGATGCACTGTTTGGCCTAGGAATAAAAAAAAAAAAAAAATTAAAATAGCAGGGATCTCTTTGTACACTATAAAAAGGGATGAAGAAAGTTTCATCATTTCTGCTTTATAACGAGACAGGCGAGAAGGCAGGATGTTGTTGCAAGTGTGTTTTTATTAGAGCCCAAGTGAACAGAGTCAGTGAATTGGCAGATATAAATAAGATGTGGTGATATCAGAGAAAGCTGAAAAACTGAGGGTAAAAAAAACTCAAAGTCAAAAGACCACAATAAACACCAACACACTGAGAGAGGCTGGAAAAGAAATACAGAAACCAACAAAAAGGAAGAAAAGATGTACTATATAAACAACAAGAAAAGAGCAAAAACGAAAGGCTGTAGACAGACAGAGAGTAAGGAACAGCTGGAAACTGTGAATACAGGAGGGGCTTACTGTGTGCACACAGGTGAGACTGATGACAAAGGGGTGAAGGTAGGGTAACAAGACAAGATCGGCCCTGTCCAAGATAACACACTTGCTACCCTGTAGTCTTTATTTACACGTGCTTGTGGGGATTGCAAATCCAATGGGCAGTGGTCAGCAAAGCAGTTTTTAAAAATAAATGTAACTTGTCGCTGAGCTGCATTAAAGTAATCTGAATTGTGTCACTATAGAGAAGCAAATAAGCCAATTAAAAAAAAAACCCTGACTAGTTCGATGCTGGATGTGGCACATGCAGACCCTGGATTCACACTTGAGCCCTTGAGTTCTCTTGCACTATACATTCAGACATTGAGGACGTCACTTAGTTGCAGTTTTAGAGGAGGACTGTAGGTCTTTGGGTGCCATTTGGGACAGGGCTATTGGCGCAGTTGAGGAGGAAACTGTGACAACTGTATATTACACTGGTGGTCTCAGTTCTGATCCAGGGATATTACTGTCCTGCATGTTTTATAGTTTCCCCTGCTCTCAACACATCTGATGAACCTAGTGAACTAATTAATAAGCCCTTCTGGAGGTGAACTGGGTGTCTTAAAGCAGGGAAAACAACATGCAGGGCAGTGGAACCCCAGAACCAGGATTGAGAACCACTGTATTAGACCAACACAATTATTGTCAAAAGTAAAGCCAAGTTGTGCTGTAATAGGTCTTTTAATGAGGAGACATGAAATGAAGTCAATTCATTACATTTTCCCCCCTCACTGTACCAGTACGATCACTAAACACTTCCAAGAAAATTTAAGAACCATAGCCTCTGTATCCTGGCTGATATATGACTCTCTATAAATAATTTATTACTACTGCCTCATGCTGTTTCCATCAATAAGCCTGATGTCCTGTCAAAGTAAAATCCTGTAATTGAGATTTCAGGCTTTTATTGTGTAATTATTTTTATTCATTTCTTTCTCTTTGGTTTGACATCATGAATTTCAAATGAAGAGAGCTGCTTCTAACGAGGTTTTAATGAGCCTTTAAGACATACTTTATCATAGATGAATTTACTGAGATTTATTTATCAATTAGACTGGAAAAAGAGGTAATGTTAATGTTGCTATGAGGATGAAGAAAAGACATTTGTGTTCAGTCATTAACTGTGACAGAAATGTGAGAATTCTGCTGCATCTTTTCATCTACATGCTTGGGTTTTATCAAAAGGGATTTTAATGGTGGGCCTGTGACTTGCCTTAATTCTACCAAGTGTCCTTCTAGATTCCCCAACGTTTCCCCTTGATTCAGCCGCTGCCTAATTATTCATTTACTTTAGCCCTTAATGGCTTTGGGCTCTGAACCTCAAAGGCTCTTTCGGAGCAGGAAAGTCTTCCCTTAGATGTGGTAAAGACTAATATTAGCATTTTAGATGGATGTCTCTACTCTTTCATTTTAAAAGTACTTTCCTTTTGTGAGTGTCCTGTCAAGTTACTTGAAAGTTAGTGACGAGTAGTCACACAAATTTGAAACCAAGTAATCTGAGAATGTGCTGGTGTGAGAGTGTGCCAGACTAAATTGTCTGTCTACTTAGTTAATGCTGTCGTTGGCTACCGTAAGTTCAGCTGTGTGTTCTCAAATAAGGAGAGGATAGACGTTTTATTATTGAGTCAACAAGAATTTATGAACAATGCAGGATCTACATTGATTGCATTTTTTTACCCCTAATTTCCTCTCCAATTTAGTTGTCTCCAGTTCCACCCATTTGTTAGGACTCCCCCAATCACACGATACTACCATTGCTAGGAGGGCAAAAGCTAGCACAGGCTTTCTATGAGACCTGTAAAGTGCCACTGCGCCTTTTCAAACTGCTTACATTCTTGTGAGTGGCTGTTACCAAAGCGGTTTTGCATTCTGGCTGTACGCGACAAGTAATGTTTGTAAAGTCAAAATTCATTCATTTTCAGCAGATGTTTAAAAAAAAAAAATCCAAAACTGAAAAACGCTGCTTAAATTAAATATTCAGCCCCTTTAGACTAGTACTTCATAAAACCACCTTTTGCTGGCTTCTAATGCTATTTGGCTGTGTGACGTTCTTCCTGGCTATTTTGCTCCAGCTTGTTCAGGATGGTTGGATGACACTGGTTGGTAGGCAGCAATTTTCAAATTGTCGATCAGATTTTCAATTGGATTGTGATCTGGACATGGACATTGTAGAACATTTCATCTTTTTGTTGTTCAGTCACTGCTGTTATCTTTTGGCCCTGTGCTGCTGAAAGGTGAGGTTTCTCTCAAACCTTAGTGTTTCATAGCAGACTGAAGCAGGTTGTCTTGCAGTATATGCCTGTATTTTGTGCCATCCATCTGTCCTTCAATTTTAACAATATGCCTGGTGCCTGCTAAGGAAAAACATCCGCACGGCATGATGCCACCCCATAGTTCACTATTAGGATGGTGTTTGGGCTATATAAAATTTTTGCTGCATGCAGCGTTTTGAATTTTACCCAAAAAGCTTAAGCTTAATCTCATCTGACCACAAAATATTATCCTACGTTTTAGCTGGGTTACTCTTATGCTCCAGATGTGCTTTGATATGTCTTCAGTAATGGCGTCTTTCCAGCCACCTGCCCATACAAGTCAGTTGTATGCAAAGCTCTTGACACTGTTGACTGGTGCACTGTCACTCCAGTCTTAGCTGCTGAATGCTGTAGCTCCTTCAAAATGATTGTTGGCCTCTCTGCGGCTTCCCTAACAAGTCCCGCTCTTGGTCTGTCATAGTTTTGAAGGACAGCCTTGTCTAGGCAGTGCCTGGATGGTATGATGATGCATCCATTTCCTCATAATTGATTGAACAGTGCTCATTGGGATATCTTGAATATAGTTTGAAGCATTTCCTTATTTTGTGCATGTCTTTAACTCTTTGGTCTTAGTTTTCACATTTTTCTTTCAGATTTTCTTTGACTTTCATAGTCCGACCAGTAGTACATTACAATTAAGAAAAGATGAACATTAATGATTCACAGGTAGAGGCCAGTTGTAAGCCAACTGTATTCTCATTACAGCAGTATCTTCCACTTGTGTAAACTAGACGTTATCACAGCACAGGGGGTGAGTATTTTCAGTTGGGTCTTAGTGACTCACCAGACTATTTGCATTAGGAATGTCCTGATCAAGAACAGAAAATCTGGGTCCAAGCTTAAGTGAGCGTACAGTGTGTGACTGTGGCTTGAAGAAACTCCCTAAGAATAAGAGGAAAATGCCTCAAAAATCCTTCCAGGGAGCCTATCCTTTCAGTAAAGTTAACAATCTAGTTTAAGGAAGGTCTTCTAGGCTGCCCTTAAACTTGACTAGCAGTCATTTGGACTAGCAGTTACTTTAAAATGCTGCAGTAATACCACTTGATTTTTGATGTATTTTTAATTATATTAACTTAAAACTGATTGTGGTTTATTGGAGTGCCTATGTAAATATACAGCGATTTTCAAATTCCTCCAACATGCACAAAGCAGCCGATTCCACCTGACTGTGACTACAGTCACTAGTTGGCCAGTAAAGCCAAATGTTTCAGCAGTGTGTTTAACCAGGTTTTGATGGAAGAACAGTCAGGTTAATTGGACCACATTTAAGTGGTCATTTGCCGCTTTAAAATCATTCCACACTGCAGGCATATAAACAAGTTGTCAGTTTTTATAAATAGGCCTCGCTGATGCAGTTGTGTTGTTGCCTGTTTTTGACACTTCTATAACAGTGACTTAAGTAAAGCAGAAACAAACGAAGAGGAATCAGAATTGACTCAAACCGGAATGCCTGAATAAAATATGCCTCTATCAGCTCTGATTTGAATATGTTTAGCTGAGGCAGACTAGGAATGTAACCCAGTCCAATTACTTTGACCCTCTAGCGGCCTAAAAACATCTAGTGCACACTTACCAAAAGTTTCATCGCGCAACATATGGAAAATTTAATGACGAAATTTTGTTACACTGTACAAAAATCATGTCAAATGAAGCTGGTAATTTGGGCCCAATCGTCATAACTCCACCTGCATAATACAGTCCTCTGTGTTTTGCTTTAATGCAAATGGTTTGGCTACCTAGGTTTTGCACTGACATGTTTCATCTCCGAGTTTGGCAGTTGTCCATAAATGTGCCTTTCAAATTCAATTTTGATCTCTGAGAGGCACAAAATAGAGCTTGTGGGATCAAACATACAGCAGTCTTAATATAGCAAAAGTGCAATAACAAAATTTCACTCGCCTTGTGACTCTGTTGATGCTGAGAAAAAGCAGGGGAAGTGGCTGAGCTGAGGAAAGCTTGTGCAGCAGTGTGGGTGTCAGCCTGTGCCCATGCTTTTGGGTTTGCTCAGCTGTTTTATAGAGCAGCTTTCTTTTAAAACTGGAGCAGCCTTAGCACTGCATCTCTAATCCATAGAATGTAATATACTACAGTTAACTTAAACTATTTGTGAATGCCATTGATGAGTCCTCTTTCCCAGTTTAATGCACCTTTATGCAAATTCATATTAACTGCAGAATGTATGAATATTTCAATCCATATTAAACCCCTATTATGGCTTTTTATTACAAACTGAATGGTAAGCACATCAATCTTTAACACAGGTGGAGCTCTCTGTGCTTTCAAGCAAACGTGCGCACACACACATATATGCAGTGTGATATCTCAAAGAGCAGACAGATGAGAGCGGAGTCCATTAGTCTCAAAGGCAGTCATTAATAATGGTCAGGTTAATGAACAACAGTGGCACACTGGCTGCAAGTTGCACTGTTTCTCTGCAATAGGTATAATGCAATATGTGCTGTTTGGTTTGTGTGGGAAAGCAATAGATTATTCTCCAAGCACAAACACTATGCGTGCTCTCATAGGCTTATACTTGCTATATTGTTACTGATGTGTTTTATCTAGTCTTGAGCAATACAAAGTGGAAGTGTATGCCCTAAGCCTTTGGACACATGCATTTCAGCTAGCTCATCTCATAAATTTGTTCGCTCTTTATGAATACAGTTACAATTACTTTAATCTTTTCTCTGTGCTTAAGTCTCACTTGAGGGTTGAGGGATAATTGGAGCAGTCTAAAGGTGGAACTGGAATAAAAACGTAAGTGATGGCCAGACTAAAGTATAATCTGGAAAACCAGAGCCGAACTCTGCTTTTGATTAGGGATGCACTCATATGGAATTTCTGGGCCGACACCATAACCAATAATTACCACCTTGTTGTGACTGATTCAGAGAGTAATAACTTGGCATATAAATCATTTTGCATTTTAAAACAAAAAGTGTGTATAAAGATGTTTAACTGATTATTTTACATGACAGCCAAATTGGACAATACAATATTTAATGTGCTTCCAGTTCTATTTACAATGACGTGATTGTAGCGTTAGAAAATTTGTTTTATTGGTATAATAGTGGCATTCCTACCTGGATGGCAGGAGTGGATCCAGGGTTGTGGTCACAAGGGCACTTAGGGGCCCAGGAAATTTTGTGCCCCTAAGTGCCCCTCACCTATCACAGTTTTCCAAACTCATCACCCTTTCACTGCTCATGTCTGAACATGGTTGTTTTGAAAGCCTTTTGATTTGATATTTTTGGCCTTGTTTTTGATATTTTACCATGTCTGCTACTGAATAATGTATATCCAGTGAGCTACATCAGTAGTGTGGATGATGTTTACTAGTGTTCTCTTTATGATGAATGTATGTAGAGCACACTCGGCATCAAGGGTTCGTTTAGTGGGGCCATGCACCACCAACCAATCATCATGCCGTACTAAACCCACTACGTTTTGTACACACTTCGAGACAAAAATCAGTCAAGGTGAAACTAAACTTGTGCATGCTGCTGCTGCTTTCTGTGCATGCCTAATATTATCAAGTACATAAATTAATATAGGAAGGTTTATCATCATCACTTTAAATTTAGTTAGTTCTTTATTTATATAGCCTCTGCTCGGTAGGTTGTGGTGTTATCTGCTGTGCTATCGACTGTAATTCCAGTTTTGGACCAATAGTAACATGAACATTATCTCGTTTATTCAACAATGATAAATCAGCTGCTGATATATCTTGCACCCCTACTTTTGAGCATCTAACATAAAAATTGGGAAGTTCTTTCCATTTCAGAGTCTATCAGATGTCTCTTGTGGTGTAATAGAGTTGAAAGCTTTGTCACAAGATGCTTTCAGGCCACTTTAAGCAGTGGTGGTTAATCCCTGATCTACCCTTCTCCTCCCACTCTCTCTTTCATACTCTCCTCTTTCAGAGACGAGCGCCACTCCGGAGGAGACACGCTAACCTTTGATGTGTGTTCAAACTGACACGTTCGCTTCCCTGGAGAGCCTTGCACACCCCTTTCTCTGCTTGCCTTCCCTTGTGTCTTTCCCCCCAAGCAGCACCCCCTGGAGGCCTGGCTACAACCTGCGCCGCTCGCTAACAAGCAGCAGGAAGTAGGACAGCCAGGCCAGCAGCAGTCACTGTTTTACCCACCGTGGAGGGCCAGGAGTCATTATTATGCAAATACATGCATGTTTCGGGGAGGGCGGGGTAAGGCTGGTGAAGATGAAGAATGGTGGATAATTAGCGGAGAAGGCATTTTGTTTGAACCCAAACAATTTCGACTTGGGATGCAGGAATTGGAAGTCTGTTGATAAACAACCAACAAACAACATTTTTTTGGCGGGGGGAGGGTACAGGAGAAAAAACAAAGCTTTCATGTGGAGAGCACACACAGATAAGGGTGCAGGCTCATCAGCTGCTAGTGAGTTATATAGAAACAGCTGCTGAATTAGAGTCACTCTGAAGTGATTGTCTTCAACCCTTTAATTGCAAATATAGCCTGATACAAGGGTTGGTGCAAGTGCAGACCAATTGCAGTAAAACTGCAGCGATTACTGAGGACGGTGGGTGCCTGTGGGTGGGTGGGTGTGTTTGTGAAATCTTTTGTAGGACCAGACAATTAATTGCACATTAATTGAAATCACAATTTTGGTTCCTGCAATTAGCAACAGACCATTCAACAGACCATTCAGACAATCAAAACAGTCCTCATGCCTGCTCATGTTGCCTGTCAGTTTACAGACATTTCTATAGAGGGCACTGTCATAATTGCAGTGAGCTATTTACAGTTAATTGCAATCACAGTTATCACTGAAATTATTCATCATTTCTCCACTGGAAACACCTAGCATACATGATTTATTAATAGGTGTGGAACACAGAGGGTTGAGACTGAAGGGATGTGGGTCAGGGTTGTTGTGCTTAATTGTCTTACCTGTACTCCACCCACAAATGGGTTCTTTCATAGCAATTATAAGACAAGCTATAGAGAACGTAGGAAAAAAATCTCATTCAACCCAAAAAGACATTGTGGCTTTGGTTTTGTTGTAATATCACAGCTTAGAATTTCAAATCAAAGTAGTTCTGTATGCACTATTGGAAATTATGGTGTTGTGCAGGTATATATATTTTTTCCTTCATCAAGGTACAAACAATGTAAATGTACCTTCAAAGGTACAACAGTTGTTTTAAGGTCCAATTGTGTACCTTTAATAAGCTGCAACAACAGTGTCCAACATGATAGTAACTTTTAAACTGGGAGCTTACATTTATGAAGCAATACTCAATAAACACTATCAGTCCCGTTAGTTTAATCAGGATTTTTGCGAATGTTTTCTAAAGTTTATTCAAACTCACAACAGTTTCTATAAATAACATGTTTGTTGGTTTATTGGAGCACACATGTAAACTATTCTCTACATACTGTGATTAATTAAGCATACTCCAACTCACATACCTCCGATTAATCACGTATACCTCTGAGGACACCCTGGTTAATCGAGCATGCCCAACCTGCAGATCTCAATTAAAGCACATACGCTCAATATGGTATGTGCTTGATTAATTGGGGGAGAGGGGTGTGGAGTGTTCTCGATTAATCGTTGCGTGTAGAATTTGAGCTGTACAGGGTGGTCTGGGGTGTGCAATTATTCGAGATGTAGGTTGGGGTGTGCTTAATTGATTGTGAGGTGTGTGGGTTTTTAGTTAATGGGGTGTGTTTGCTGTGGGTTAGGCATGAGCTTGGTCATTCTGTTTATGTGGGTTGGATATTCTCAATTAATTGGAGGTGTGGGGTGTAAGTTAGGAATATGCTTGATTTTTTTTCTGGTTGTGTGGCTTGGGCATTTTCGATTAATCACAGTGCGCTCCATTACTGGTGTAGTTTGTGGTATAGTTTGGTTTGAAGTGTATGGAATTAGTTATGTGTCAGCATTGTGCTGGATTAATCGGTGTTTGGGTTCAGCATGTGCACAATAAACTGAGGTTATGTAGGATTTGGTATTAGGGTGTTATTGATTAATCAGTCTGTAGCTAGAGGTATAGGTCATTAATTAGGGTTTGTAGAATACGGGTTAGAATTGTGCTTGATTAATCAGTGTGTAGCTAGAGATACGTTGTTGATTAAGATGTGTTTGATTAATTGGGGCATAGCTAAAGGTGTATGTGATTAATTGGGTTGTGGGGAATGTGGGTCAGGGGGATGCGCTTGATTCGTTAAGATATAACTAGTTTTATGTGTGTTTATTAGGCGCATGGGTCAGGATTGCGCTCGATTATTTGGGGGTGTGGGGTGAGGGTTTGGATGTACTCAATAACAAAGTGGGTCACATGTTTACAGTGAATTGTAGGGTGTGTGTCAGGGTGTGGTTGATTATACACCCCACATATATACCTCTAAAGTATGGGACAGGGCTGTGCTCAATTAATGGGAGTCTGTGGGAGGGATTGTGGGTGTACTTGAATAACAGATTGTGGGTTAGAGGGGTGTGCGATCATTTAGCAGGTGTGGAATGTGGGCCGGGGTTGTGCTTGATTAATTGGTGTGCAGGGTAGAGGTGTGTGCAATTAATTGGACATGTGGGGTGTGGCTTAGGAGAATCCAGCTAATCAGAGTTATATAATTATTTTGGGGGGTGTGCATATGTTGAACAGGTGTTGTCAGGCCTGTGCTTGATTAATCAGTGTGGGTGTGGGGTGAAGGGGGTGCTGGAGCTGTGACTGTGCATTTGTTGTGTATGAGTATCATTGTTTCCATTCCATTTCCCAGCAATCATCCTCTCTCTCAGAAAAGTGTTTTTCTACCCTCAGGCACAGCCTTTTCCACATCAAGGTCTCCTTTTGATCTGTTGTGTGTGCATGTGTGTGAGTGACTCTGCACCAACATGTGTGCAGATATATCTCTGGATGTTGCTGTATGTTTGTGCACATGGATGTTTGGAAACAGTTAGAAATGAGCACCAGGTGCCTTATTATATCTGCTTAAAAGCTCCAGTCAGTCGCTCTCTTTCTGTATTCATCTCTCTCACTGTGTAAGAGAACCATATTCATTAAGCAGCAGACCTTTTAAGGTACCTTCAGTGTCTTTTGAGTACAAGGAACCTTTGATAAGCTGTACCACCAAACCCAGCCCTGTCCCCCTAAGCAGGGACCTCATTCTGCTCCTCTGTGCCTATAGAAGCACAGTGCCTACATATGTATTAGGAAGGCATCTGTTCAGATCTGTGTTATGAGACTGTCTTCCTTGAAACGAATGGAAAATAAGAAGAGAAAATTTTGATTATATGTGGAAAAGCGAGGCCCGTTGATTGCATTAATTGAGCATTCTGCTAATCAATGCAGCGCTTTTTTTGACAATAGATGAAATGTGGGAATGTAATTTCATAATTGGTTAGGTTAATTTCAAAACTCTGATTACCTATGCAAATGCAGCAATTAGCCCAGCTATTCTGTATGACTTTCATGAGCTTATAGTTAAACAGCTGCATCCTGATCTCGCTTGAGGCTGAGGTGCAAGGGATAATCATAGGAGGGGGGAAATTAATCACGGCCCTTATGAGTCAAACACTTTAAACAGAACACATTTATCAAAGTCTTTAAGCATGTATTCAGACGTTGTAGTTTCAGTGGTACGATTAGCGCCCGTAACATTTGGAATACCTCAACCAAACACATCCTCATTTGCATTTGAAATAGGGAAGCACCACCTTACCGCAAACCATTTTGCATGTGTTGGCAATTTGACAGGCAGTCTGAAACTGACAATGTTACTTGGCAATACCTGGTGCTACCACTGTGTGGTAAGCAAGATTCAGGCTATCTACTCCAGGCTATAGCGTAAACTGTTTGCAATAACCAGAACAGTGCATTATTAACAAAATACAAACAACCTTTGAAATATAGCTCCCTCTCTGGGATTTAACCAGTCAGAATGTGTCTATGAATAGTGCATGTATATAGTACGGTCCATGTTGTTTGGCTGTATTCATGTGGCTCTTTATTTCACCTGTTTCTGAAGAACAGAGCTAGAGGGATTTTTGAAGGGCTGCCACAGCCTTGACAGTTCTGTGATATTTTCCTTCAGTTTCTTTTCTTTCCCAACCCTTTTATTTACTGCTGTCTCCTCTCATCCTCTGGCTGTGGCACATTGTATGACTTTCTGTCCCGCCCCCCCCCAAGGCGTCTCTCTTTGTCCTCTTTGGTGTGCTGCAGGAATTGATGAGACAATATGCACAATTATGTGGAAAAACTCAATTTCACCTCCCACCCGCTTTAATATGAGCTCTTGCTCGGCCTCTGCCTTACACTCACACACAAACACAATTGTAAGCATTGCTACATGTATGCTAAGTCAGTCTCTCATTCTGTTTGTCCTGCTTCTGTTCCTGTTTTTGTTCTTGCTGATAAGCCATAAGTGTTGTCACTGTCAGTTATATCATTAACCATGTAATCTACCAACTATTTTGAAGATTAATCAATCATTATATATTTTTTTTACTAAAAAACAAAAGCAAACATTAAAGATGGACTTAACCAAACAATAACAAATCATGCATAGCCTTGTTAGCTTTGTAAAATGTCAGGACACAAAATCACTGCACTAGTCTATAATTTGAGGAACCCATTAATGCTTGGCTGTGCAGTCCAAGTACATACCCGACTCCAGTTTTGGCTGTTACAGTGATGATACTGCAAAGTGCACCAGCATTGTGTGAAAGAAACCTTTTTGAGAATATGAAAAAAAGAATGAGATTTATGTTAAAAGCATTAAGGTTGCACCAAAGGTGCAATAAACCCCCCCTCCCCCCACCCCCCCCCCCCCCCCAAAGTAAAACAAACCCAGCATCAGTCTTTATAAAATAAATCTGTATATATACATTTGTGTGTGTATGTGTCTGTGTGTATATGTAAAATATATGAGAGCGAGAGAGAGAGAGAGAGAGCGCGCGCACACACACATACACATATGTATGTAATAAACCACCGCCAACCCCCCTGCCCCCCCACGTGTGTGTAATATACCTTATTGTCCTGCAAACTGACAAATGATCAGTCCTGATTAATCAAGAAAATGTATTTTTATTTACTTATTTATATATATATATATATATATATATATATATATTTTTTTTTTTTTTTTTTTTTTTTTTTTTTTTTATCAATTATGTTTAATCAAGACAGTCTGAATCCCATCTCCCCCCCGCCCCAATCTCCCATATTCCTTCTGATTCTCCTTGGAGCTGGCATGTCCACTGCTTATGAGTGGTGAAGTGCTTGCAGGCCCAGTTCTCCAGTTCCCCAGAGCAGATTAGCTTTCTGAAAATGTGTGCATTGTGTTAAGCAGCTTGCTGAAATCGACAGGATACAGTTGGGGGATTCGGAGTCATCTGTTCTCAGCTTCACTTGTGACATGAATACTCCATTATAAAATGAGCCAATTTATAGACACACAATAGCATATGAAAGTGATCTCTTACTCTGGGTTTTCTTTCTTTCATTCAGTCTCTCCTCCAGTTTCTGTCTCTTGCTCACTCACTTTCATATATTGTGTCAGTATCAGGTGTCAACTTTTTTGAAACATCACAATTAAGCCATTTTCTTTCATTTCCAGTGGACAGACACTTTAACAGCAGTGCACCTAATATTAATGACATTGCTGTTAAAATTACTAGTAGTTGCCATGGTAGCACTGAAGTTTGGAAACTGCAGGAAAAGAAATCCATCTACACAGCTGGGCCTGTGGAGGCCTTTGGAATGAATGTTCTACTTTTAAATATGTTGAAAATTTGAATATAAGTTAGTTCACCTCCTCCAGCTTTAGAAGCACTGTACATATGCTACTGAAGAACTTCTGCCCAAAGTGTCTGGTTCCTTAGCGAAATCTTTTCTATAATGGATTTGTCATCCACTTTAGTAGAAACACTTACCTTATACATGCAGTTACTTCACCTTTATGAGTGTTATCTACCTAATAGAACAACAATAAAGGTGTACAGTTACAGACATTATCTTATCTGTTGTCGTGCGCACCCTGTACCCCGTTTATTATAGGTCTGTTTCTGACTAGACAACCAGTGTTAACAAGCTCAATTAATTATCAAAATATTGCAAATACTTCTATCTAGAAATCCAGCTATCAGGTTTCTGAGGAAACCAAACGTTACTGTTAATGTTGAGAGTTCTCCACATGGCAACCTGGAATAACAGCCTTATTGTGAAAGCAGGCATTTGAATTCCAGTCTCTTCAAATTAGGCTATAATGTTTCCCACTGCGCAATCTCATTACTATTAACTGCACTTATAAAAATGACAGTTTATCAAGGGTTCTTTAGTAAAGAAAATGGTTCTGTGTAGAGCTATGAACTCCAAGAACCCTTAGCATGATTAAAGAGTTCTTTTGCATCATGAAAGGGTTCTTCAGGGTAATGGAAGATGTGCATGGATGTGCTAAAGATTTTCAAAAGGGTTCTGTATAGCACCTAAAGGGTTCTGTTAATGTTACAAGCTTGACATTGGATGCTATATAGAACCATTTTCAGAAAGGCTGTATATAGAACCATCTACAGCACTTTCTCCATCAATCTGAAGAACGCATTAATGATGATCCTTTGATCATGCAAAGGGCTCTTGGAGTGTTCGTAGTTTTATATAGAACCATTTTATTCACTAAAGAACCCCGGAAGAATCTTTTTAAGAGAGTACTGAATGGTGGGTCCTATTTAAGAGCTCCATAATACTTTGCATGAAACCCATGTTTTGTTTTGTTTTTTTGTTTTTTTTCACTTTGATAATATGATATTCTTAAAATGATCATCAGTGCTTTATTTGCAGGGTATCTAGCCTTGATGTGTGCATCTGTGACAGGTCGGAGCTACTGAGATGAAGTCTCCACAGGTACCTGTTCTGAACCAGAGGGGCCATCTAAGAGCAATGAAGCTTAAGGAACCCTAACCAGCCCACTGTCTTCTTTATTCCCAGGGCGAGTCTTTAAGAGTGGCCATATAAAACACCATTATCACACATGCTGACCAAAAGTGCACTTTTGCGGTGTTAAGGACTCAAGCCCCCCAAGGGGTCTGTCTGCATGTGCCAGGTTGTTAACCAGATGTTGTTTGGGTGGTGGACTATTCCCATTAAAGTAGTGACACTGAAATGGTAGCAGCGTGTTTTGCTGGTACTGCAGTGTTTCTAGGGTCTTCACACATCTGTGTTACTGCTTGGTTAATTTTGGTCAGAAATTGACCACTGATGGAGGGGATAGTGGATGGCACACAAATTGTACATCAATGCACTAAAGCCTCTAACCGCACACCGGCAAATTAGAGGCATGTTTGGGAAAGGGTAATGTTTCTGATTCTCACTGACTCTGCACACCTGTTCCTTGTTTAGTTATCTGTTTATTCCTTTGTCTTTTTTGTGAGTGTTTTGCTCTGGTTTACTGAGTAGGAAAAATAAAACTCTTCACATTTTCCCATATCTTGGTCCTGCCTGGGTCTTCCTAATGGAACCCGGCCACAGAGACACAAAAACTGCAACTCTGCTCTAATCGTTCTGAATAAGCAATATTGCAGTGCCTCTGAATTGCATTAAGTTTCATTTTGTCGGACAGAAATAACAAGTTTCAAAGTCAACCACACATGTTCACACATGCAGGAAGCCTGTGTACCACCTAAAAGCACGTTTTCAGACTGGGGCTTTAGCCCTCGTTCTTGGTGGGAGGTTTGAATAGAGAGTGCCGACTGGCTGCTTGCGCAGTGCTGCTTGACAGGAGCACAAACAGAGAAAAACACCAGGCCACTGCGCTGTGAATGAACCTGCTATTAAGCCCATAAATCACATAGCCACTGATGGATGTGAGCTGTTGGGAGAAAACGCCCCGAGTGGCTGATCTGAGGGCAGTTTTTAGGTGTTTTTTTTGCAGTGTTGATGATGAGGGGTGCCAGGGGAGACCGCTCCTATATCAGCTCTTAGAAAGCTTTTATTCAGGCTATTGTATGTGCTCTGTGTGAAATAGACATAGATGAAGGAGAAGTATAGACCTGACCACCTGCATTCAGACCAGTGCACTAACTAGTACTGCCATCACTTTGTCCAGTAAGTGTGTTACCTCAGATCACCCTTGCCTTTGCTTCTCTACATTTACTGTTGTGGGTTTATATTGTGGAATTGAGTGAAATGTTTTTCTTCTGTTGTCTCTTATGAACAAGACTTGGGGCCAGATGTGGTAAGCCTTTTGATTCAGGTGTTTAGTGTAGGGGTGGGGGGTTAAAGTGCTTTGATCTCCATTACATTGTTGCTGTCAGAACAAACCCATTTATCTCAGCAAAGGTAACTTTACAGCAAAAGGAAAGCATTCTTGATTCATAATCTATATCTATTTGTTTATTCATTATGAAGTTTTGTCCCAATGTAAAGGGCAGGTGGTATTTTTAACTCATACAACAAAAATTGAGATTTTTATCCCAAGGTTTTGTTCCAACAGCAATCATATGCATTTGTGGAAGGATCACTCAACAACAGATGTAGATGATGGAATTCAGGTAATTATTCTACTCCACTAATATTCCAGCAGCTAGCTTTGGATGTATTGTCTCTGCCTTTTAAAACTAGTCATACCTTAACAAAAGTGTCTCGAAAGCATGTTGTTTGGAGAGAATGAAAGAATATTATTTACCAACAGAATAACACTATCTCAACACTTTCAGCTCTCAGCATTTCCAGAGTTTCCTTAGTAATTTCTGTAGTACTAACAAATTCTGTGTTTTAAGAATAAATATAGAATGTTTTATGGAAAACACTTTTTGTTATTAAAGCTACTATATCTTTATTTTTACAGCTTGCATTTTTTGTCTCTGGTTTGTTGCCAGCCCTTCTATTTCACTGTGATTTTAAACCCTTGACACAGGAAACCCTTCATTTAAGGGTTTAAGTAAATCCAGTGTTAATTTCAGGTGCATTTTGCAGTATAAAGGCACATTTTCTGCTGCTCCTTCTCAAATACCTACATTTTCCCTTTGGTTTCATAAACCTGTCTCTGCACAAACAACCCAACCCACTGCATGATGGTTAAAATCAGAATACTCCATCTAATAGTCGTATTAGTCACATCTGAAATCAACTATACTATTTTAAAACATGCACATCACAGCTATAAGGAAAAGTCGTGAAATTTTAAAAGCACACTGTATATTATTAAATGGGACCAGCTAGTTTGAATGAAAGCCACAAAAGAACATGCTGATGTTCATCACTAATCCTTCCTTTAACATATTTGACTGTTTCGAGCAGAGGTTAGTGTGATGGAAGCGCTGCAGTCCGCTTTGTCAGCCGTTGATGGACTCATTAGTACACGGAAGGGATGGAGGGAGGGGAGCAGATGAATGTGAGGAAGAGAAATGGCTTTGAAAAGGTGGAATAGAAAAGAAGGGTGATTTTTCTTGTTGGCTTTGAAGCGTGATGGTGATTTAGGAGGTCAGATAAGGGAGGATAAAGCAATGTGCATTATTGATGATGGAGTGATCTAACAGGATGGGAGAGGAGCATGTCACTTGGAGCTTTTACATGATGTCCTATGAGAGTCAGTAGTTTTTACAGTCCGGGAAACATTCAGTGTATAAATAGATTGCCTCATGCACTATTTTAAACACTTGAAAGAGATGAGTTTTTGTATTCACATATTTAAAAGTTCATTTGTAGCGTTCTAGTTGGCCTAGTTTAGTTGTTCTCTGATGTCAGCTTGAGTTTAAGATGTAGTAGTACAGTTTTAAAGGAAATCAAGTGGTAGTCTTGCAAGCCAGACTCACTCCTATCTTCAGAGAGTCTGCTGTATGTTGTTGCTTAAAGTAACAATGAACCCCTTACTTTGACAAGAGAGGGCTATCTGACTTGTTAAGCACAGACTGTGTGTTTTTGTGTGATGTGTAGGGTCTAGTTTTCAAAACAGGATTACAAAAAAAAAATTTATCTTCTAATCTAATGAAAGATGCTTAACTTTGAGGAGGAGTGAGGGCATAAGAGCAGGAATCATGAGTGATTATATTTCAATTATTTATCATTTATTTCATTTTTGTTATTGTATATTTATATAATTATATTGTGTTTTATACTGTGAAGGCACTTACACTGCACATGGAGAAGAGACCACCCATTGAACTTTAGTTTAGGAGAGTAGAGATAAGAGAAAGTCAATTATCATTGCTTTGCACTACTGATGTCATATTATGAGCAGATCATGTAGGTGAAATTGGGGAAAGCAATCATTAATATAAATGACAGTCGTGATCAAGTGAAAGTAGAAAATTTATTTGAAACATGATAAAAAAAGCACAAGTCAGCTAAACTAGAATTTTAAGCATGCAGACACACTTTATTAAATCAGTTTGGTTGCGAATAAATGTTTAATTGTTTCTAATACTCCTACTTCTAATAGTCCTGTGAATCTTCACAGGTTTCAGATAATTGACACGCAGTGCCTTATATTTCAAAAATTCTTATGAACACAAAATAGTGTAAGTAAACATTGTATTATTATTTATTATATACATCCATCCATCCATCCATCCATCCATTATCATCCGCTTCTCCGGGGTTCGGGTCGCGGGGGCAGCATCCTAAGCAATATTATATACATATTTTTCCCAAAATACTTGAAATGTAAAAAAAAAAGTCTGCAAATACATTTTATTGTATTACTTATAGTATTTAAATCAACATTGAAAGTTATTATTGTACAGGAAATAATAAATGATTAACGTAACAGGAGAGTCTAAACCTTTGAATGGTATGTGCTTCCATGCTTGTGCACAGATTGTGTGTGTGTGTGAGAGAGAGAGAGAGAGAGAGAGAGAAAGAGAGAGAGAGGGAGAGAGAAAGAGAGACGGACGTGCCCAGTAACAGTGCAGGAGAAGGATGGATGGTTGTTGGGCAGGTAAGTGATGATGTCTCGGTGCTAGTGACTCTGTTCTGACTGATGGCCTTTGCCTGCAGATAAATAAGCTAAAGGCTCCATGCCTGAGGCCAGCCAACCTGCATTTGTGGAGGAACCTGGGAGTGTTCCGCTACACGCTTACACCTTCACCTCTCTCTCTCTCTCTCTCTCTCTCTCTCTCTCTCTCTGTCTTTATCTTTCTTTATCTTTCTATATCTCTCTCTCTCTCTCTATCTCTCTCTCTCTCTCTCTCTCTCTCTCTCTCTCTTTCTTTCTTTATCTTTCTTTCTCTCTCTCTCTCTCTCTCTCTCTCTCTATCTTTCTTTCTTTCTTTCTTTCTCTCTTTCTCTCTCTCTCTCTCTCCCTCCCCCTCCACACGCACATATTACATGCACACGACCAGCCCAGGCTCAGGGCAGAGACACAGCAGCCATCATTTACAGGAATATGGTGTGAAATCGATCTCATGGAGGACCTTGCTCAGCTAGTAAATCCAGCTGCTGGAAGATTTATTCCAGCTGGTGTGCGCGCAAGCTTCATTGTCACAGAATATATGTGTGTGGTAAATATAGGAATTTCATCAGACTGTGGTGCAAGGCTACGTGCTTTAAATTCAGTCTTCTAAATGACTGTTTTGCACTTTACATAGGAAGAAATTCCATAAGGGTAAGAGAAATATGAGGATGCTAAAAATTGAATTTCTGGCCTGATTATACACAGAACAGATCTTCGACTCATGCATTTCACAATAGGACGTTTGCATCATCCATCATATGTGACTTCCTAGTCTGTTAGCGGCACCTACTTTGTAGCTACAATCTTTGACCATTTTATCAGAAACACCTACGTCTACGTGTGCACATTATAGGCATATAATTAGTAAGTGTAGCCCATCTGTTGCTGTATAATTTATTTTACTCTGTCTTCTCCATCAGTTGCGTGTGTGTGTGTGGCATTGGTATGAGTTTCGGTGTTTTAAGCTGTTTAAACATTCTGCCTAATGATATGCATTCCTTTTTGGTCCATTTTGTAGGGGTGGAAAGACAAAACTGTTATTTATTAGCCTTACATTTTGTATGTCTTCAGTATACACAACTGTGTAAAAATCTGAGACCACCCTTCATGTATTGAAGTTTCAGTCAAAACTGTCATATTTTGGTATTGTTCTTGTTCTTTCTCTCTCTCCACACACACACACACACACACACACACACACACACACACACACACACACACTCACCCACCTCAAAAGTTCAGTCTTAGACATTGGCTGCATTTTCTGATTCTCACAAAATTTCAGAGATAACCATCCCAATATATTTTCTGTGTATAAAGGAAACGGGACTCCTAACACCTCCACACTACAGCTGTTTCTGTCTGTTTTTCCATTGTGGAAGTCTAAAAGGATGTGTAGCTGTCAAGAAGCTGTTGCCAAGAAAAGGATGTAGAAGACAGACAGAAGAAAAAAAAATCTCAGATTAATGGACTGATAACCCAAAAGTTAACCATTGAATGTGTTTGAGATCAATCAAGTTCTAAGACTGAACTTTGAAGGTGTGGAAAAAAAAGTTTTCCAAAACAAAATAGAGCTGTAATAAATGCAAAAAAGCATAAACACACAAAATGCTGAAATAATGAAATTATATTTACTTGTTTAATACTTTTTTCCTTTAAAATAAATAAATAAATAGCTTACTGGCTGTTTTGACTGGAAATGAAGTAGTGGTTTGTGACTTTTTTTGCTGTCTGTGGACAAATATTAGGAGTCATTAAGTCATGTACGTCATTAAAATACTGGTTTCCTTGCATATGGAGTAGACTGTTTTGCTGGAAAAGATTTTCTTTACTCCAGTGATAAATTTCCTCTTTTTATGTACCACTGCCAGTTATGACCATTGTCCATTTCTGCCATTAGCTCATAACTGGCAGCTACATATGTTATTATATCCATGTTCTTCTTTGTGATAACTCAGTGGTGTGAAACGTTAGGGAAGTAGTATATTCAACTGTATGTTTTGTATGGCCAAAATCAAACGTGCTTGTGGGTGAACTTTGGTTTGCAGGCCTCCATTGGGCAGCTCTGCTCTAATCCTGCATCAGTGGTCGCTTTTTGACTACAGGTTCATTGTTGGCTGGATATTTTTGACAGACTGTCCTCAACCAGTGACATCAAAGTTTGCATGAAACTCCCTGCAATGTTGTTGCACCAGGTTTACTTGTACCCACAAATAATATTTGTTTAGAGGTGGTCTAATGATGGTCTTTATTAGTTGCTGAATGGTGAGAGGCTGCAGTATAGGTATACCTAATAAACGGTCAACCTAATGTGTAAATGTGTTTGTGTGTGCACATGAGAAAGAGAGAGACAGAGTGGAGTGATGGTGTTCTAGAAGGAAGTGTTAAGGGGAGCAGGTTGAGTGGTGAAGCAGGACGTTAGCAGCCCCTGGGGAGGAAGTGTCATTTATGGCCTCTTCCCGTTCTCTGTTCCCTCTGTTTTCTTTATGGTGGTGATTATGGCGAACAATGGCGAAGGACGAGACAGCTTGCTCATGCGCACGGACACATGCAGTTACATAATAATAAATGGACCACCTGTCCCCACCACATACTCCCACACACATACATGGAGTATATGACGAATCACAAATCACACCACATGTCCACCAGTTCTCTTGTTCTTTCTCTGTCCACACACACACACACATATATATAGTATTTAATAAAAAATTACAGAGCCTTCATTGACCATCTATCCTCCGTATGTATACCATTTGCCTTCATTCTTATTTTGTAAGAGTGTCGCGCCCCCCCCTTCAAAAGTTCAGTCTTAGACATTGGCTGCATTTTCTGATTCTCACAAAATTTCACAAATAACCATCCCAATATAATGTCTGTGTCAAGTTAGCTGGACTATTATCTTAGGATATACTACTATATATATATATATATATATATATATATATATATATATATATATATATATATATATACTACATGGCCATGAACATCAGTAGGGAAAAATGTGACATTGTGAATGTTCTTTTAATCTGTTACATCTACCTACATTAACACAGGACACAACAACATTCTAGCAGACTATGAAAAGACTCCCACTATCTAACTGATTTCTGCAGATTTTTTGGAGCAACTGAAAATTTAGGGATCACACACTACATGACTTGGCAGCACACACTACTCAACCTTTGAGTTGTTGCTGCACTGAACTGAAGTCACCAAACTTGTGCAAGCTCAAACATTGACTGTAATTAGAAGACACAGATAAACAAACATGGGGCTACTGCTGCTGCTGTTTTTGCCATCATTTACACTGACACATTATTTTTAACAGTTGTGGTCTTGGAATTAATGAGTGCTGCAGGCCCCTCAGCTCTTTACACATCCCTGTATGAGTGTCTTCACTGTTTTTCTTACTCATTTGCTGTGTTTTCTTTTTTCATGCTTTAAGTTTACATGGGCTGTTAGAGGAGTTTGAGGAGTTGCTGACCATATCATGCTACTATATCATGCTCATAGTCAGGTTAAAAAAAATCTAATGTTTAATATTCTTCTACTGGTCTGAAACATGATCTGATTCAGAAGCAGATGTGGCAATAATTTTGCAAAACTACTTTGAATAAAGTCTTGTTATATCAACTTGCGTTGAAATTTAAGAATATTTTTTCCTTCGCATATAAAGTTACTTTTTTTAGGTTTTGTCAGACAGTGTCAACTATTTATTAAGCCCGACCCCAACCTTAACCTCAATACCCGAAAGGAAATTATTCTTTCTTCTTCTTCTTTTGGCTGCTCCCTTTAGGGGTCGCCACAGCGGATCATCTGCCTCCATCTTGCCCTATCCACTGCCTCCTCTACTTTTACACCAACCATCTCCATGTCCACCTTCACTACATCCATAAACCTTCTCTGAGGTCTACCTCTTCTCCTTCTGCCCAGCAGCTCCATCTCCAACATTCTTTGCCCAATATATCCACTATTCCTACTCAACACATGTCCAAACCATCTCAACCTGGACTCTCTGGCTTTATCTCCAAACTGCTCCACCTTCACTGTCCCTCTGATCTGCTCATTTCTAATCTTGTCCATCCTTGTCACTCCCAACGAAAATCTCAGCATCTTCATCTCCGCCACCTCCAGCTCAGCCTCCTGTCTTTTAGACAGAGCCACAGTCTCCAAACCATACATCATAGCAGGACGCACTACTGTCTTGTAAACCTTCCCTTTCACTCTTGCTGCTATCCTTCTGTCACACATCAGCCCTGACACCCGTCTCCACCCACTCCACCCTGCCTGCACCCTCTTCTTCACCTCTTTTCTACACTGTCCATTGCTCTGGATGGTTGACCCAAGATATTTGAAGTCATCCAACTTTACGACCTCTACTCCTTGCATCTTCACCTTTCCACCTGCCTCCCTCTCATTCACACACATGTAGTCAGTCTTGTCTCTACTGACCTTCATTCCTCTCCTCTCCAGTGCAAACCTCCACCTCTCCAGATTCTCTTCCACCTGCTCTCTACTCTCACCACAGATTACAATGTCATCTGCAAACATCATGGTCCATGGAGCCTCCTGCCTGACCTCGTCTGTCAACCTTTCTATCACCATTGCAAACAAGAAGGTGCTCAAAGCTGATCCCTGATGTAACCCTACCTTCACCTTGAAACCATTTGTCACTCCAACTGCACACCTCACCACTGTCTCACTATCCTCATACATGTCCTGCACCACCCTAACATACTTTTCAGCTACACCTGACTTCCTCATACAGTACCACAGTTCCTCTCTTGGCACCCTATCATATGCATTCTCTAGATCCACCAAGACACAATGTAGCTCCCTCTGACCTTCTCTGTACTTCTCTACCAACACTCACAATGCAAAAATTGCATCTGTGGTACTTTTTCTGGGCATGAAACCAAACTGCTGCTCACTGATCTGAACCTCGCGCCTTAGCCTTGCTTCAACAACTCTTTCCCATACCTTCATGGTGTGGCTCATCAACTTTATACCTCTGTAGTTACTGCAGCTCTGCACATCACCCTTGTTCTTAAAAATGGGGACCAATACACTGCTTCTCCACTGATCAGGCATCTTCTCAATCTCCAGGATTTTGTTAAACAACCTGGTTAAAAAGTCCACTGCCTTCTCTCCTAAACATCTCCATACCTCCACAGGTATGTCATCTGGACCAACTGCCTTTCCATTCTTCATCCTTTTTAAAACTGCCCTCACTTCCACCTTACTAATTCTCTGCACTTCCTGATCCACTATCTCTCCCCCCATTGTCCTCCTCTCTCTCTCGTTTTCCTCATTCATTAGCTCCTCAAAGTACTCTAGTCAAATCTACTCAACACTCTCTGTTCACTCACTAGTACATTTTGCTCTCTATCCTTTATCAGCCTAACCTGCTGTACATCCTTTCCAGCTCTATCTCTCTGTTTAGCCAAACGATACAAGTCCTTTACTCGTTCTTTACTGTCCAGCCTCTCATACAGCTCATCATAGGCCTGAGCCTTTTTCTTTGCCACCATTCTCGCTATGCGACTAGCCTCACAGTACTCCTGCCTACTTCCTTCATCTCTCTGGTTATCCCACTTTTTCTTAGCTGTCTTCTTCTTCTGAATACTCTCCTGGACTTCCTCATTCCACCACCAACTTTCCTTGTCTTCTTTCCTCTGACCAGACAAAACACCCAACACATTTTTGCCAGTTTCTCTCACCACCTTTAACCTGTAGTTTCCCAGTCCTCAGGTAGCTCCTCACTGCCCCCAAGGGCCTGTTGCAATTTTCCCTGAACTGCCTGCAACCATCCTCCTCCTTCAGCTTCCACCATCTAATCTTTGACTCTGTCTTCACTCTTTTCCTCTTCTTTGTTTCTAATCTCATTCTACAGACAACCACCCTTTGCTGCCTTGCTACACTTTCCCCTGGTACCACTTTACAATCTCCAATCTCCTTTAGGTGGCATCTCCTGCTAAGGATATAATCCACCTGTGTGCACCTCCCTCCACTCTTGAATGTCACCCTGTGTTCTTCCCTCTTCTGAAAATATTTGTTCACCACAGCCATTTCCATTCTCTTTGCAAAATCTACAACCATCTGACCTACCGCATTTCTGTCTTTCACACCATTCATACCCAGCACCTCTTCATCCCCTCTGTTCCCTTCACCAACATTGAAGTCTGCACCAATCACCAATCTCTCCTCTCTACGGACACCATCTACCACTTCATCCATCTTACTCCAAAATTCCTCTTTCTCCTCTAACTGACAACCAACCTGTGGTGCATATGAACTGACTACATTCAAAATTACACCATCAACCTCCAACTTCAGGCTCCTCATCCTGTCTGACACTCTCTTTACATCCAGAACGCTTTTCCCACACTGTTCCTTTAGGATTATCCCTACTCCATTTCTCTTCCTCTCTACACCATGATAGAACAGTTTGAATCCACCTCCAATGTTCCTGGCCTTGCTTCCTTTCCATCTGATCTCCTGGACATACAGAATATCTGCCTTCTTTATCTCCATCATGTCTGCAAGCTCTCTGCCTTTACCAGTCATTGTCCCTATGTTCAGAGTCCCTACTCTAACCTCCACACTCCTGCCTTTCCTTCTCTCTCGCTGCCTTCTAACCCGCCTTTCTCCTCTCCTCGTTGATGGTCTTCGACCCGAAAGGAAATTATTCAATTCTTTCAATTAAAAAAAAAATTATGCTAATAAAGTCCGAGTCATTTTGCTGTTGCTATTTTAGATTACTACAGGTTTCTCTGTTCTTTCTACAGTCAAGATGTGTCATGGGAATGTATAAACATATATATATATATATATATATATATATATATATATATATATACACACACACACACACACACACACACACACACACACAAGGATCCTCCTGTTTCTGTCAGCTAGGCTATGTGGAGAGAGTGTCACAGTCTATTGTGTCTGGTAAGGCCTATCGCCCCATCCTAAGCTGTCACCTTCACTGAGTCGGGCTTTGGCCTGATGAGTTGAAAGCTATATTGACCCACATGACCCTCATCTGCTCTGACGCAATGTCTAACTCTCCTCTCTCCTCCTCTTTTGCTCTTGGACGACAGTAGATTTGGTGCTGATAAAGCTTAGACGTCTGTAAATTTCCTAATGTGCAAAGTCCATGCTTAGGTTCTGTGGTTGAAATGTGGACCACTGCCCACTGTTTGCAGTCAGAGGGAAATGTGTGACACAGGTAGATTAAGGGGAGGAGCCAGAAATGAAAGGTGCAGTTTGAAATTTCAGATGTGAGTCAGATGTTTTTGACTTTGTTACCATTTCTGCAGAAACAAGGCCCAGTTTAAAGCAGCACTATGTAGGTTTTGGGGATTAGGAGACCTCTCCGGTGGAAATATGTAATTGCACGTAACATGCAAGAGAACGTTTTGTAAGTTTGGACCCCCACAAGTGAATTTTGTGTGTGTGTTAGAAGAGTATCTGAAGAGCACTCAGTCAAAACTTGGTGAATGTCGCTTCTTCTGAGGATGGGAGTTATTGTCATCCTGTCTTTATCAGAATAATGTTAATTTTGCGTTAAGACCTAAACATCGAGTCTGACCCACCATCAAGTCTGACCTACCATATATAGATGAATAACGTGGTCCGAAAAACTCACAGCAAATCTGATTTTCGGGCTTTATATAGTGACTCACAGCAGCACGTACACACATCATATTTTAATATGTTCATTTTTCTCCACACACAGTAAAGCTATATTACATAGTGCTGCTTTACTAAAAGCACCCTAACACAAATCACTGTAAGATGGTCGAGTATCACCTTGTATATTTAGTGTATTGCTCTATTTCATCACAGCAACACAAATGCAAAGTCACACCAACTTTGTTGGCATTTCATTACATTTCAAGCATATTTAGCTGTCCAAAGTGAAAGTGTATGAAAATTTGAGTTACATTTACATTTATGGCATTTAGCAGACGCTCTTATCCAGAGCGACTTACAAAAGTGCTTGTCATTACTTCAGAATATCTCATGTTAATAAAGGTCGACATAATTTTAAAGAGCTTTGCTCTAAATTGCTACCTGAAGTTATCTATGCATTGAGACCTAAACAAATACAACAAGTAGAAAAATACCTACAACTCAACATAGAGTCTACACAACACTAAACCTGCTGGAAAAAAAAGTTTGTAATACAGTGAACAATAAAATAGGTGAAGATCTTTAATAGACAGTGTTAGTGATTAGATAAGTGTAGTGTAAAGAGATGGGTCTTCAGACGTCGTTTAAAGACAGCAAGTGATTCTGCTGTTCGGACACTTAGGGGAAGTTCATTCCACCACCTTGGTGCCAGGACAGAGAACAGTCTGGAGGCATGTTAGTTAGTTCTCTGCTCTGATGCAGTGCAGACAACACAATGCCTAATGTGGCTTTTAATCATAAAATGTAATCAATGTAATCATTGTAATAATCTGCTGCAAACACCTCCATCTTCTCAACACTCATGGGCAGTTTGAAAACATGAATGACACATGAAGAAATGATCTGCTAAGTGCCACATTTCAACAATAAGATTAACCACAACATTCACTTCTCATTTGCATAAAACTGGTATAATTGTAACATTTTCATTTCTGTTTCAAAGTTTTGTTGATGTTTTATTTTTCTTTCTTTTCTTTCTGGCATGATTCCCGTCCCCACCAGACATACAGAGCCAATATGGACACCACGGTCCTCCATGCTGGATATTTTCACATCAGACCACACTGCGCTCGTCATGGGATAGAACAGTGACAGAGAGCAGGTTTAATGAAAGTGCCTGAGCGTGGCGGCAGAACACAGTTATGTTTGTATGTATTATTGATGCTCTGTCCCCTGCCCTCTGTGGCTGAAATAAAGAAAGCAGGTCAGGGCCCTGTGGCTGGCCTCACTCATACTTCTGCATTATTGCATTATTGTTGCCATTCTTTCATCACTTTTTATTAGTCCTCATTTCAACACCTGCACAGAAGGCACAATACGCAGAGACATGTGGCCAATTATTCTTTGTCATCTGCTTTATTCAAGTGTTTGTGTACTAGAGCGTTCTGTTTTTAGTCCCACTGAACTGAGACTGTTCTTCCACATGTTTGTCACTGAGAAGATTAAACTCATATTATGATTCATTACCTAAATGACACATGAATTTGGTTTATTGGTTTTTCATAAAACATCAGTTTGCAAGAAAACTCTTTTCAGTTATGTATCTGCAAATGTGACCCAGTTCATGCTGAAACTGATAGCACCTTGCAGCGCCGCCATATGTTTTTAGACTTGTTTTTGTTTACTATAGTCATCACATTTACTCCTAAAACAGTAGGGAGCACAGAGGGAAGTGTCCTCTGCTGACTCCCTGTGGGCTGGGGAGGGGGAGAGGTCCTTGAGGGATGTACATCCACTCCAGGGTAGGTGTTACTCAAACAGGATTAAACCCACTTGTTCCACGCAGATGTTTGAGAGTGTTCTTTTAATCCGTGGATTTGCGGGCCAAGCATTGACACACTGCTTTCACCGCAGTGGGTCGGGTTTATCCCATTCCTGCTCTGCTTCAGGTCTTCGGGGTAGGCTAAAGTAGACATCGGCTGTTTAAAGTGCCTGCTGCTTGATTTGCTGAACGGTAATTTACAAATGAAGCGTTTGGTGTCTGGCAGTAGCCTTGAATGTATGAACATGGAGGAGTGCCAGAAAGATCTCGTCTTAGCCACGAGAAGAGATCCTAGCTATCTTGGCCACGGGCAGAAACCAGTTTATTTAGATATGACATAGCATTATAGAAAAGTGAGTCAGACCAATAACAGGAGAAAATGCTGGATCAGAGATCGGAGGGGAAAAAAAGAACTTTGATCCAATCCTGCTACAAATCTAGCCTGAAATGGCACACTTGCACGTTCTGTGATGTGGTGTTAGCTGCGTCTTGATTCCTGTAGTTTGAGGATGTTGACATACATTTTGATGTTCACTTTAATTGAAGTGCTTCAATTAAAAATATCTAATTTTAAAGCTTGATAGTTTTTTAGGGAGCATAGGAATATTGGATTGCTATCAGCCGATGCTCAAGGTTTTAATGTCGCATTTCATATGCAATACTGTTTGAGATCACTTGCATCATAGTTGGTTTTGATCTTCTTGAAAATACAACAATACCTCTGGTGTTCAGTTCACTATATTTGGGTGCAGCTGAACTCTAAAGCTATCTCAAAACATACTGCTAAGTGTACTTCAGAAGAACTCAGTGTATCTCTTTCTGACAGAGCACCACTAGAGGATCGCCTTGTGCAGTAACCCACTCAGCCATGTGCCCTGGACCAGTCACCATCAAGGAGCAGTTAAAGAACAAACAATGCAGTGACTCGCAGTTTGGTTTAGCAGCTGGGTTGCACTGCACCATCTGCCATGTTGTTTTGGACAAAGACCTTTTGCTTTGAAATGTTGTTTTTGTTTGAAGGATACTGCCGGCTTTAAAAATAAAGATGCCAAAAGCGTTCTTTGAAGTGATATCGTAGAAGAAACTTTCAATTCCCTAAAAGAACGTTAGAGAGGATGGTTTTTAAAGGGCTGTTTTGATAAATAGAAAGGCAGTGTGAGTTAGCTTTTTTTTTTTTTTTTACTGTTTAATGAATCAATCTAGATAATGATTTTCCTACAACCATACAGCCCAAACCAGTAAACCTTTAGGAACTTTTGTTTTTAAAAATCTGGATGTAACATTGGTCCACTCAAGCAAATAAATTCACTGTTGACTTTCAGCATCAAAATGCAGGATTAACAATCAAAGACCCAAAGAGATGTACTCGTACTCATACTGACGTTTTAATCTGAACAGGCATTTAGACTTCACAAGAAACAAAACAAAGGCAGATAGGAGTATGTTAAGTACAGAATGACATTTCAGGCTCTTTGTTTCTCTTCTTTTCCAAAGAGCTTCAGATGATCCATGCTGAAGGGATGTGTGCATACACCAAAAAGAGAGATTCTGCAATACATTTCAGAACCCAGACTGATGTTTATTACAACAGGCAAAGAATTTCTTCATAATGTTTTCCCTAGAACCATGCCTCTAAGCCAAAAAACTTCAGGAACCTTTATTTTTAAGAACCTGGATGTAACTGGACTCCCCGTCACTGCAGGGACATAATGTGTGTAATGCCTGAGTGAAATGAATCACTTAACTTTTATCTTTATTCATTCTCTCTTGTGCCATTAACACCCTGGTATGTTTATGCAAAGAAAGGGCAGATACAGAATCTTAACTAGCATCAACTCTCAGAACCATTATCCTGACCTATTTCCCCACAGAGACCCTAGCTTGCTGCTTTGGAAAAGTGAGTTGCAGGCAGGCCTTGCATCATTGGCTTTAATGGAAGGAGAGAGGCCAGGGGTGAGCAGATTTCCCTTTGCTCTCCAGGTCACTCATAATTAGCTTGCCTGTTGCCCCTGGGCAGTATAAAATGGAGCTGGGTTACCTCAATCTTTTTCCACCCGGGTTAATCTTCTCCCAGTGGTGCTTTCCAAACGTGTTCACTGACCCTCCACAAAACACCTCCATAAAGCACAAAGCAATATTCCAGTGCACCCAAGCATTAAGGCCAGTGTTAATATTTTCTCCTATTTGATTGAAGGCTTTTCCAAAATGCTCACCTGATGACAATTTCTGTCTTCCTGGACATTTTCAAAATCCATTCCTGCTTGAGGCAATGGCTCTTTACAAATCTGTTTTAGTATTTATTTTTTTTTCAGGAAACATATTGAGTCAAGATGTCACAACAATAGGAAGTGGATAGAACTTACTCTTTTATTATTTTTTGTGTGGTTTATTTTTTCACCTTTTTTCTTGAACACAAGTCTTTGCTGGCAGAATTCAGTCCATCATTATTATAACCCTATTTGTTCAGCTAATAATAATTAATAGTGTCAAAGCCTCAAATGGAAATGGCTAATGAGGACCTTTAAAAGAGAACATTGTGAATGTGACATCTCCCATGGATCACAACACTAACATTGATGCATTAAGTGCTAAAGAGAAGTCTTGTCTTGTTTTGCATTTGCACTCATTTAAAGCCAGGCACATTTCAGATTGAGGAAAGGAGGGGTGAACAGACTGGTGGAGATGGCGGCACAGGCTGATGGAGAGAATATCAAACCAAATAAACTCTCAGCACGTGGACACAGTACTCAAATACGTCAAATCAAGGGCTGACTCCACAGCGGACTACTAATTCTAGGTTGTAATAAATTTAAGTGTGTGCCCTTTACATAATTGTCCAGTGATACCCCACTAAGCAGGATTAATTGGTTTATGGCAGTTGCGGACAACACAGCCCTTGAACCATGTTGTGCAGTCTAGGCAAAACAGAAAGGTGGTAATATACCAACATTCTGCTTGACCAAACACAAAAATGCTAAGTTATTAAGTAAATATCAGCTAGGTTAACTTGTTACACACTTTTTAGTTGGTTACAAATATGGTGTATGGTACAAGTTTTAATGGTATACTGCAATATAAAATCTAATGATAATCATGCTGTTTCAATTATTATAATTTTCATAATGTTCATTTTCTGACACGTCCTTTTTTCCTTTTTATTTTTTATTATTATTTATTTTTTTAAGTCATGGAGTTTGACTCCTGACGGGCACAACCATCTTATGTCTTGTTCTAACTGCAAGTGACACTAGTGCATGACAACAAAACCAAATGCTCCCATTATAATTAATGAAGCTGTCTATACCAGCTGTGAGCACGTCACATTGCTCAGTTTCCAGTGTAGGCATCTTGAAGGCTTTGCACTGTGGTGGGATATTACACTGGAAAGATTGTTTGCTATTAGGACATGGTGCAAGTCTTTGTTCTGTTGCTGGGAGATCACAATCCCTGATGATGTCAAAGCCATTCGTGGCCTTGCTGTTTCTGGGTGGGCAGGATGACACTCCCTCTCCTGCATCACTCATGATGCCAGCTGAACACAGAATCTGTTAGCCGATCTCACAGAATTGGCAGTTAGTGTTCTAATTTGATCATGTTGAGCAGCAGTACACACACACACACACACACACACACACACACACACACACACACACACACACTTATTGTTACAGTGAAGGCTGTCAAGGTTTAGCTTTCCACTGCTTTTGTTAGCTTGCTGCTCATTGATTTATCCATATGTTTCTTTCTAGCACTAGTCTGCTGAATTACTGGTATTGTCAGCATGAGTGGTGTTTTGTCTGTCAGTGATACTTCAGATTTGATGTACTTCATTGATAGTTTCATCATGGCCATAGCTGCGCATATTGTATATAAAGAGAACAGTCAATAGACCTTGCCATTTAAAATGTATTTTTGAGTAAGAAGGCTACAGTTATGAATGTCATGTCTATATGCAGTGCATAAGCCTTCACTATTCTGGATGGTTCAAAGGATCAATGGATGATCAGACTAGATTTTGTTAATGGCTTAAATTTGAATAATAACCAATAAATATGAAATGTTCTGTAAGGTTCTCAATATAATTTCTGCAAAATCTCGAGCGTATGGATCAAAAAGTGGTATTAGTTTTAAGGAGAATCACAGAGGAAGTATTTTTCACTCTGTTACCGTTGAGCAACGCAAAACAAAAATCTACTGCATATGTGAAGAAACGAAGAGAGTTTATTTCACATATTTTAGAGCTTTTAATAAGGTTACTATGGCCATGAACTAGGTGTTCAGTTTCAGCACCTTGGACAGTGTTAAGCATTTTCCCACAGGAGCTGAAACCTTCTGTAGTCCTTGGTCTTTTTTGAAGTGGTGCTTCCTCTGAAAGTCTCTCTCTCTCTCTCTCTCTCTCTCTCTCTCTCTCTCTCTCTCTCTCTCTCTCTCTCTCTCTCTCTCTCTCTCCCTCTCTCTCTCCCTCTCATTTATCTTCTGGCTCTTCTCACATTCAGCCAGCAATGTCTTTTATGGCTATTATTGGAAGTGCTTGCCTTCAGAAGCTGACACAATGGCATGAGTAGTCCCCTGGGCACGTTTTCATATCAAGGTTAACTTCAAGTGATTAGGATAAGCAGCTGAAGTTGTTGCCATGGGGATGAAGGGAAGCTGAGCTGCGGAGCTTGATAAGTAGGGCGAGAGTGGGGCGTGATGTGTTCTTAGGGCTAGCGTAGAGAAGAGGGTGGATCAGAGTTGCCTTAAACTGCATATGATTGTCAAACCGGAATTGTTCGCCCCCTGTTTCTCATGTTGTAAGAACATTTTTATCCATTCCATGCTTGCGTGGTTGTTATCCAGCCAAGATGAAAGCGGAATTATTTGGGCACTATCTATGAAATTATTCATGAGCCAAAATTGGAACGGTAAAGCATATTATGCTAGTAGCTTAACAGTGGTAAGTGAAGTATCTCAAGCAGTTCCTTTACAATCATTTGGCAAAAAGCTTGTTTAAGGCTTAAGTGTAATGGGTGGCGCATTACAAAATAAACACTACACCGAGTAAACTCCAGGCAGCATGGCCCATAGGAGCTGAGGCTCTTAGAAGCCAATAGGCCTACATATTGTAGTTTATTGTATTGTTGATGACGGGTGTTCTTGATTTGACATGCAGGGGGCTTAAACAATATCTTCTACAGACTAAATATAATGAATACTCATTTTAATACTGCTTATATTGGATGAGGTGTCATAAATTAAGTAAGCAAACTTTCAGCTCCTACTGTGACACAGCCACTTCCTCTTTACCTCAGAAATTGAATAGTGTATTTGCATATCATCAGTCAGAGCAAAACCTCATATCTCCATGATGGCAGTACAAATGTAAATGTCACAAGATTTTATTCAAGGCAGTTTTGGAGTGTTTGGCCCATTTATCATGATATATTCACAAAAAGTTAAGCTGGTGTTTTGAACTGATGTAAAGACATAAAACTGACCAGTGTGTTAGCTTGTAGCTATTGTGTTACGTCATGGATAAGACATTAGCCGATCACTAACGTGTTAGCTTGTTGGCTGCAAAGTCATGTCCATTGATGCTGCATACATTACCTTTTCTTACATCAGTGGAAAGGTTTGATTCAGTGCTATAATTGTTTATCTGAAATGACTGCTTGTTTTTTACCGTCCATACATCTTATTGTGTATACTGTTTAAATAGCTCTGCTGAGATATCAGGACCCTACTTTGAAAGTATTCAGAAATTACTGCTTTTGTGATGTCATGAAAACAAACGTGTTTACAGTTTTTATATTTCTACACATTAAGCCTATAGCAGTTTAGCTCTACAACCTCACACTGACGTTATTGCATTTGTCAGTCTTAAAGAAACAGTAAGAAAAAGACCCTATGTAATTTTAAGGAATAAAGAGTGGTTGGAAAATGGTCTATAAAAACCATATGCATTTTTTTTATTTTATAAATCTATAAAAATAAATTAATTACAAGGAAAATGCTGGATATGGGCCCTTCAACATAAGACACATTTTGGCATTCCTTATTTGTGCTGTACTGTAAAATGTCTATAACTGAGACAGTGACATCGTATCATGAATGTATTAAATTGTTATACCTCTAGCACCTGCAGGTTTATTTGAGTGTGGAAATGTATTACATTTTGAAGTCAAAACAGCCCTAATATTTATCACACCCCTCACCGTAGGAAAATGATTACAACTGCTCAAAAATTCTGGTGGTGATGCAAAAACTGGTAACATGAATAAAGAAGAAGATATGAATAAAAGTGGGAGATAAGCATTCATGCCTTTATGAAATTGTAAGGCACTGTGATGGGTGGAAGATGAATTTGGGTAACCGTTCCTGGCTGATTAGACTGTTCGTCCTGGCTTCTTAAAAATCTGAACTGTAGTAGAAAACAAACTCTATGAATGCTTCACCAAATGTATATAAAATGCAGTATCATGCACATTCAAATACATTTGCACTTTAGTTCTTGTGAGAAGAGTTCCTCAGATTGTGCATAAGATGTTTGATCTCATATTCGCAACTCTTATCCAGAGCAGTGTATATTTTTAGTCCAAGGCAAACTTCGATTCCCAGAAGCGATTCCGCGATGCCTGATAAAGCATCTTCTTTACTTGAATAGCTGACAGCCATATAATCCCATTGCATTTCAAATTTAACTTGTAACCCACTGGCATATAGTGTGGAAATGCATATACAGATCATATGTAAATACAAGGGCGAGCAACAGATATTTTGTGGGGATTGGAACTCAAGAAAATGTGAACATGAATAAAATTGAATTGAATTTACAGGATATTGCATGCACTTATCAGGAGATGAAGTTTAATCATGTATCAAAGAAAAGAGTAAGTAGATTTAGGACTCCCTGCCAAGGCAGCTTGAGTATTAGTTTTCCTACCCAAACTGGGAATTGAACCCCAATCTCAATCCGAGGGTGTTAACTACTACGCTGTCTAATTGCTGGGTTGTCTGGAACAATGCTGCAGTCCATATATAACACATGCTAACCAAGTGGACACTTGTACAGTCTGAGGCAAAAGATCTGTGGCCAGTTGCACCAGCTGTGTGTAAGTTAAAACCTAGGCTTGTTGTAACATGAGTGTTTACTAAGTTTAGGTTTATGCATTACTTAAAGCCACATAGAAAGCACAATAAGAAAAAAAACTTTATTTGGGGTACATAAATTCCAAATGCTATATGCAGTGATTTTACTTAACAGCTCTGATCAGTGCTTTGTTTTTAACTGAGCATGAAGCTAAGCACCTAATGCTCCAGCTCAGTTGAGACTGTGCAGCTGCCCAAACGTTTAATCTGAGGTTGCTGTTGCCGGTTAGCCAGAAACTGTTATTTAAGAAGGTGCCTGTTTGTTTGGTTGTCTCAGTCGGCAATATGCGGCTGTTGTGGCTCCAAAGCAGAATTCGATTTTTAGGTAAAACCAAAATAATCCTCGTTTGCAGTAAAAGCAAAGCTCTGCTAATCGTTCGAACACAGTTTTAACAATAAATAGTCTTAAACTGCTAATTCACCAACCTTTAACCCTCAAACGCAGAAAGTAATCTCACCTGACTAGTAACAAAAAAAAGTCAAAGATTTAAGACAGACAGTGATAATTTGGTGACGAATGTACTTATTTGCATTTACAAGCACTCCAGCTCATTTCCTGATACATTTAATCTGCAATGAGAAACTGTCAAATACTAAAAAGTCTTGAAGCTTATATAAGATTCTCGTTTGCCAGATTCTTGTTTGAATTTTCATGTTCCACCTCAAATGGTGCAGTGGTTACATTCTGGCACCTCAGGCACCATTTAAGGTGGAGCACGGAAATTCAAGCAACATGCTGGTGAATGAGAAGCTGGCTTCAGCCTCATAAAAAGCAAGCACTGCTGTGTCTCATCTACCTGTACCAGCACAACACATACTAACACACCACCAGCACATCAGTGTTACTGCAGTGCTGAGAATGATCCACCACCCAAACAGTACCTGCTCTGTGATGGTCCAAGAGGGTACAAGGGCGCTAACAGATGGACAGTGCTCCTATATAGTATGTGGAGCTGATAAAATGGACAATGAGTGTAGAAACAAGGAGGTGGTCATAATGTTATGCCTGATCCGGTGTACAGTATTAGGTGTCGGCTGGAGTGGTGCAAAGCATGCCACCATGGATTCTTGAGCAGTGGAGATCTGTGCAGTTTTCTCTGGAGCGAACTCGATATTAGCCATGGTTTTGGAATGGCATGTCCAGCATGCTCCTATAAATGTTTGCCATATAATGTATCTATGCACATGCTTGCATACATTGGATCCTTTCAGTAAAGGGCCAACGTGTTTATCCATGCTGGGTGTTTCTGATGTATTTCAGAACCTTTAGTGTGTGTCAATGTATCGGTATGTGTTGATCATTGTTTTAGTTTGACAGCAAACATTTTCTTGCACGGTGAACTCTAATAAATGCAAATCAGTGGAAGCTTTAATAGCTAAATATAGAGCCACAGACACTCAAAACTGAACACAAAAGCCGTTAATGTCAGGAATTAATTTAAGCCCCAAAATGTCTGTTAGTATACAGAGGCAGAAAATTACCTGTCAGTAGTCTTTCTCATGCCAAGCAGGCTTCTGCTCAAATTAGGGCCCTCTGTCGTACATCAAGGTTTAGCAGCACATATTTTTCAACAGTACCCATTGATCGCAGGAGGCGTTGACATTTTCAACAGTAGTTTGTTAACAAGCTCTCATTCAAAAGTTTTTAGCTTGCTGATGCTAAAATAATCAGCAATGGATGGTAGCAGTATCTAAATTTTATTCTTTGTCATTTTTTTCCCATTGTTTTATACACAAAGGGTGCATGAATGAGGGTTATAGTGAAAATAAACGTATTAAATACATTTGCATGAATGTATGCATCACCATGTTTAGTTTTTCTGACGTTTAATTAGTTGTAATAGATGAAAGAGGACCAGTGGTACCACATTAAAAATTCTACCCAAGCTGAGAGTGCAATAACACTTCAATGTTTTACATACTGCTCTGCATTTAATCCAACTAAATATCATTTAAGCATTCAGTTGTCAGTGTTATTAAAATAATGACCATATCCATGATATGCTCAGAAATGAAATGTGACCTACGGTTCTGTGCAAAAGTTGGAGACCGCCCTTCATTTGATCAATTTCCATCAAAACAGTCATTTAATACAAGGTTTTCATTTTTGGGGGACATTTCTGAGGAGGTTAGACATAAGACAGCTCTTGCATAAGGAAGTGGACTGTCAACAAGAAATAAGTGAACAAAACAAGAGTTTGAAAAACTACAGTTAAAAAATGTACTTGAAACAGAGAAAGTGGGTCACATAACTACCATGCAAGACCTGATGGACCATCTAAACTGTCTCCATTACGTAAACATTTCTTAAAGTTTGGAGAGATAAGAGAACATTAAGCTAAATGTATATAATGGGTGTGTAGTTTTCAAGAAAGCGTTACTGAGAAAAGGAAATTTCACAAATCAAACAAACAAGCTGCTGGCGTTCTCAGAATAGTTGATGTAACTTAAGTGTTTTGGGATTGTTTGTTTGAATTGTAAGAAGCTGAAAATTCAACCAACTTCTAAGACTGAACTTTGGGTATGTGGAAAAATGTTCCTGCAGATTTCTTTTAAGAACTCAATGCAAGTCTCCTGAAAAGAATGTCATGAAGGCAAAGAGTAGACAGACTAAATGCTGAAATAAAGTTGTAGGCTTCTGTTTGATTTTGTGTTAAATGGGTTTTTTTTCTGCCTTTCCTGATGCAGAAAAATAACTTGTACTCAATAGCCATTAGAAATTGATACATGGTGGGTTCACTTGGGCTTTTGAATAACACTATCACAATAACAGTCAATGTCACAGCCCAAACTGGGAATCAAAACAACTGGAGGGGGAATAAAACAAAGAGCAAAACATAAAATCAAACAAAAAGGCACTATTTAAATGTTGGTCAAGTAAAAGAAAGCCAGTGCAAATGATGATGCATAATCAGGAATTATTATTTCTGAATAAATGTAACTGCAGTTTGTAATGGAGGAAAAGAATATCTCAAATGAATAATTAATTTAAAAAAAGAGTCTATCTCTTCACAAACACCATAAGCCGATTAACCTCCAGTGTCCTAACCTATATCTCAATCTGTCGTGATCAATCTGGCCATCTAGAGAGAGTCAACATGATGTTATTTGACTGATAGACCCCCCCCCCCCCCCCCCTCCCCTCCAATCCCCCAACACTAAATCAAATCCCTTCAGCCAAATGCTCAGTGGGCTGCACCAAATGGCTAAGTGACCATATACTTCTGTTCAGTTTGACATACCTGGAGCGCACACTGATCATCATTAATACCATTACAGGACACTGCAATAATATTGCTGCTAGAGGACTCCTTCGCTCAGCACTTTCTATGAAATATCAGTCATAAGTATTTTGAAGAGAGAGGCCCTGAAGAAAGAGATCCTAAACCATTGGAGATTTCTCCCTCATGAGGCCTTGTTTCCTGCCCTGAAGCCTCCATCTTCCTGCTGTTCCTGTACCGCCACTCCTCTCCGTCCTGTAATTAACGTCTTCACGAGTGGGCCTATCACTGCGCCTTTTCTCACCCATCCTCATGGCAGCAAGATAATTTGCCTTACGTAGGTGCTAATTTCGCATAACTTAAAAGGCAATTAGGAAAATGTGTTTTCTGACTGGCAGGGGGGATTAAGGCTAAGCCGCGATGCTAGTGCTGTGCTAGTGGCCCTCGGAGACCGCCGTTCCCCTCTTTCATGAAAGCAGGGCCCTATTTGGCAGCACACATTATCGGTCATCACGCTAATACCCACACGTTTCACATCTCTCTGCTGATGTGTTGCTTTTAATTAAACTGAGAGAATGCGTAACAAATTAACACGGAATTGGAAAGCACCTTTCAAAGGTTCTTTTTCTGGATGTACTGGAGCAAGATGAGTTGAATAAAAGGGTCAAATGCACCTTCATGTTCTCCAAGTATTCAAATGTAATTTTTTGCCCTCCTCTGAATCTTCCACGGCAGTGATTGAATGAACATCTGCGTGTTGTTGCTGGATGGAGCCATACAAGGAATAAATCCAGATTTTTAATTACTTTAGTGAATGTTGGTGTAGGCTGTATTACCAACAACCATTGCAGCGCCACCCCAAGGCCCCCAAACCCCCCCCCGCTTCCTCATATACCCCCTGCTGCAGGCCGCTGTGTTTCATTAGCAGAAAGATTGCTTTTATGTGCAATAATTCATCAAATTAGGCTATGTTTAAAATCATGTCATTTCTTCATATTTTCCAGAGATAATACACTACAAAACACTACACTCAGTTGAATTGGCATATTGCAAAAGCCTGTGGAGCCAGAAATTGCCAGCATGCCATTTACTTAATCAATAAACTTTTAATTTGACATTTGGTTTATTGCAAGTGTATTTGATCCCTTAATGTAATAGATGTGTGCCTGATTGAGGAAGTTGCTGTGTCAACTGGCTCATAAAAAGGCATAATCATGACTGAGGGGGGTGATTTATAGTTTTCTCTTCACTCTGTTTTTTTATACTACTGTGATTAAGACTAAGATAGCAAAAGAGGAGCTACTTTAATTGAATATATCACACATGCTTCCTGCAACAGCTGAGTAATAACTGTGTGTGCACATACAAAGGTCACTTCAAGGTAAGAATTTACTGGAATGTGGAATCAAATGGAGTGGAATACGATTCCCTTTCTTTAGCACTACCTTCCAGTTTCTGCTTGGAGCATTCTGCAGAATACCTTCAAAGTCTCAGACTGTTTATTTCCTAAGTCTTAGCAGTTGTGACTCATGTTTGTCTGTAGTATTCACAGTTATAAGTCAGTTACAAAATAATAATAATAATAATACATTTTATTTGTAACACGCTTTTTTTTAAAGTGTAACACACTAGATTTTAAGCAAATCTCAAAGTGCAAAAAAAAAAAATAAATAAAATTTTCACTTTATTTACATTCTATATAAATAGGTTTAAGTTTGCCCTTCTGACAAGTACATGGCAAAAATCTTATATATAATGTGTGTGTGGGTGTGGGTGTGTGTGCGCGTGTGTACTGCCACTTTATTAGGTACTAGTAAAAGGTTGGACCCCCTTTTGCCTTCAGAACTGCCTTAATTCTTCGTGGGATACTTTCAACACCTTGTTGTGTTGGAAGTATTCCTCAGAGATTTTGCTCCATATTGACATGAGAGCATCATGCAGTTGCTGCAGATTTGTCGGCTGCATGTCTATGATGCAAATCTCCCGTTCCACCACATCCCACAGGTGCTCTTTTGGACTGAGATCTGGTGACAGTGGAGGCCACTGGAGTAAGTGAACTCATTGTCATGTTCAAGAAACCAGATGATATGAGCTTTGTGACATGGTGCATTATCTTGCTGGAAGTAGCCATCAGAAGATGAGTGCACTGTGGTCATAAAGGGATGGACATGGTCAGCAACGATACTCAGGTAGGCTGCGGCATTTAAACAATGCTCAGTTGGTACAAAGGGGCCCAAAGTGTGCCAAGAAAATATGCCCCACACCATTATACCACCACTAGCCTGAACCGTTGGTACAACGCAGGATGGATCCATGCTTTCATGTTGTTTACGCCAAATTCTGACCCTGCCATCTGAATGTCACAGCTGAAATCGAGACTCATCAGACCAGGCAACATTTTTCCAATCTTCTGTTGTCCAATTTCGGTGAGCCCATGCAAACTGTAGTCTCAGGTTCCTGTTCTTAGCTGACAGGAATGGCACCCGGTTTGGTCTGCTGTAGCCCATCTTCTTCAAGGTTAGACGTGTTGTGCCTTCAGAGATGGTGTTCTGCATTCCTTGGTTGTAACAAGTGGTTATTTAAGTTACTGTTGCCTTTCTATCATCTCGACCAGTCTGCCCATTCTTTGCCCATTGGCATTACTTCTGCTGCATCCAAAACTGCATACCAGCACAATAAATATGCATCGAAATGCACTCATTAGCACACGGGTAAAGTATAGAAGTGGTTTGGGACGCAGCATTAGATCAGCCAGTGAGACACGTTCAAAAATTCAGCTGCTCTAGTGGCTGATTATAACTCTACTGTGCTGCTCATCAATCATCTCCAAGCAAAAATTCAAGGTAATTCCTGATTAAGGAAGCATTTTTTGAGGTGATTAGATGTTGGCTTCTTATTTGCCACCTTCTTTTTTTGAAATTCGTTCTGCATATAAGGCACCTAAATGTAACTGCTGCACCGTTTAAGGTGGAATGGAAAATTTGGAAAAGAATAAGACGAATATGTCAACTCTATTGAAGCTCTGGCTTCATATGTATGCATGTGGTTATTATTTGAGTTTTCGCAGTTTTGGTAGACATTTTATTAGTTTATGCTTCACTATGTTTATGCTTCATTTGCAAACACAAATGTGGTATTGATTGGAAGTTTGCTATCCACAATTTTAACAAAAGTTCTTCACTAGCCGTGTGGAAAAAGTCAGGTCAGCTGTGAATTACAAGGCAACTTACGTCACAGCTTTGAAATGTTCTGCACTTGAGGGCATTGGTGAAATTCACAAGTTAGTCAAAAGAAAAAAAAAGCTATGACTTAAGTTTTTGAATCATTTTAAGTCAACCTGACTTTTATTTTTTACAATGTGTTTCAGTGATGTGATGCAGGGCAAACACAGTGTTGTTATTCCGCTTATTCTTTTTTTTCTAACACAATTGCTGGTTAACAGCTGATTGACTGTGCTTGTTTAACACGTGTTCTACTGCACTCTGCACTCCCTGTTCAATCTTCTCATTTTCCTCTTTTATTTCCTTTTTTTTACTCCTCCATCCTTGCATTTGAAGCAGCTGATTTCAGTTTTCATGGTTTATTAAACTTATATTCATCTAGTTTTCATCTGTTTTTCAAGTCTGTCTTTCTTCCTTCTTTCCTTCCTTCATCTTTTTCTTTCTTCCTTTTTTCTTTATCTTCCTTTTTTCTTTGTATCTTCACCATTTTCTTTCCTTTTTCTTTTATTCTTTTGTTTTTTCTGTCTTTCTTCCTTCCCATCATCCATCCTTCCTCTTCATTTGTTTCTTTCTCATTGTATTGCATTTTAATGCAATTAAAATTTCTAATTCCTTCCGAATATCACTTTATAATATTTTCTTCAGGAAATACAAATCTTGTTTATATTGAATTAAACCATGCTTTTATCATCACTGCCAATAACTGTGACTTCTGAGTTTGTGGATGCACTGAGGCCAGGCAGCATTGAAGCCATTCTGTTTTAAACCAGTACCAAAACATAGACTGAAGCTGAATTATGCATTTTAACCACCAGTGCATTTCATTAGCATTTTATCCCTGCAGCTTGGAGTGAACCTTTTCTACCAGGCTCCTGTGTACTTCAACAGCACCATGCAAACAGCACAAAAGAGCATCTGGGAGTGGTGGATTCTCATGCTGTGCTGAGCCATCTCTCTCTGGCCAGGGAGGGCATTGAAGGCAGCTGTTTTTGTGAGCCTCAGCTCACCTGCAGAGAGAGAGAGCGGCCAGTTATGTGCTTACATCTTCATTTTTGTAGGATACAGAGCACTGGCCTCATTCTGTTTGTGAAGGCTGAATTCTGCTCTAGATTGTGTTAAAGCTCATCGAAATGGAAATGTGCTTTTATAAAAGTGGAGGGAAAGTTGACTCACTCGGTTAGAAAAGGTTCTGAATCCAGCTTATTACACATTTATTTCCTTTCTTTCAGATCTAGTCATGATGAGCTGTGTTATTGCTAGTATGTTGTAAAAAAGTAGTTTTTCTTTATGCTGTATTTTAGATTGTGTATAAAACAAAGGGGTTGCTAGGCAATTTGGGGCCTCTGAAAGTATCATGCATTAAAATGTGCAAAATATTTCATAAGTCTACATTTTTTTAATAGTTCCATAGTCCGAACCCTAAGCATACAGCAAGCCGTGGATATAAATATAAGCAACATCACTGCATATGAATATACTGTATATCACTGGCTGAAATTGTGATTTTTACTGCTTCTTCAAAGTGTTGTAACTTGGCTATTGAGGCCAAACTCCATAATGAGCTGTTTTTGACTAGTGTAGAACAGATACATTGTTCAGATCTATCTGAAATCTTCACACACACACTCATTTATCCAGCTACAGATCATGAAATTCTTGTCTTGGAATAATGGAAATGTCTCCTTTTTTATATATACTTTACTCAGGCTGAAAGGTAGAACAGGAGGCTAGAGAACTGTGGCATACATAGGGGACATCAGACCATTTTCTACTTCACCTTCACTTTCAACTTAAACTTTTACATTTCAGTGGGTGCAGGGAACAGCTCTGTTACATTTGACAGCTGCAGTTGCTGTGGTGCAAGGTTGTTTTCTACGTACAGCTCTACTCTTTCTAAAAAAAACTGGGTGACACAGCCTACTGTCTTACTGGTTTTTGCTATTCTTGCTAATTCTTTGGCATTTTAAAAGCCTGATTTGAGCTTTTTGGCAGCATTTTCTTTTGGATTAAAAACAAAATTCTTGTTCTTATAGATTGTGACTGGTCTAAACCAGTGAACATTTGCACAGACAGGCCCACTGGAGGAGTAACAGAAAGCCTGATGGATTGCTGTTGGAACTGTATCCAAAACTAGGCTTTAATTATCATTTAATGAAAGGAGTATTTCAATTAAAAATTGCATGCAAATAAATAAAATAAATAATAAGATACCATCTTTGTGAGCCTCCATCTCTTTGGGTCCCTTGGAATTGTCCTATTGACCCCTACCCCTACGTCACCCCTGTTGTGAGTAGGGAAAGGCTTTTTGCTGTAATTTATCCTGGGTTTCATGTAAGGATTATAAACAGTACATGTGCATCTTGTTTGCTGTAGTATTGTAAAGGTTTCTTTGTTGAAAGCTGACGTACTGTGTGGCGAATGGGATTTGTTTCTTTAAACACATTTCAGTAGACCGTTATGTTAGCCGAGCTGGTAGGGTTTACACATAAAGTCAGATGTTTGAACTGATCAGTGAATGCTTTCCTGGCTTTTTTTTTTTTTGGTTGTTTTTTTTTTTTTTCGTTTACGGAAGGGAAAAGCATGTAGGCGCATGCCTTTCGCCTCTGAACACAGCCACAGTGCTCCACAACAAATTTAATTTGCCAAAGAGCGCTTGCTTAAAGACATCCCTGAACAAACAAGTTAGCGGAATTTACTACGCTTGCCTGATGTCAAATTACACCGCCAAACAAACTTAACCTGAACAGAGAATAAATTGCACCTCGCTACAGTGTGGGAATGAGCTTTCCTGGCCTTTCTCTCCCTCTCTCTCTGTCTCTTGCTCTCTCTCGCTCTCTCTCGCTCCCCCACTTCCTCCCCCACTTGCTCTCTTCATGTCAGTGCTCATATTAAATATATATTTTCATCTGCTCCAGCCCGCTATGCATGGTGATGACTGGCCGCTGGATGATTAATGCAAGTATTGATTTCATTGTTAAATGTGAGATTAGATGCATAGCAGCCAATGCTATTCATCAAAGGCATTGGCATCTAATTAAATTGTCAGTTCATGTTTTATGGCTGTACACATTTATGAAATATTAAACTCGGCTATGCTATTATTATGCCCTCAAAGCAGGATTTCCGTGCTTGAAAAATGATATTTACAAATAAAGGAAAGGTTAGAGCAGGGTTTGGATTATGGAATAATAATAAGGGCAAAGGTGGAAGGGCAGAAAACATGTTAGTTACACCCAGACACTGCACCCCCCTCCCAGGTATGCTGCTAACAAACTCCTAATGCCCTTCCCGAGAGCTGGCGGGCTTGGGTGGTGAATATTGTAAAAGCGGTTCCTTTTTAGAGGTAGGCGTACAGTAAATAGCTTTATCTCACCCCCGGAATTCCTTTGCCGGGGAGCACATGATGATTTCTGTCCTATCTATAGAAAGCCTAATAGCTTAACCTTTTTCCACAGTTCCTCCCGACCGTTGTCCTGCCCACTGCAGGCACCCGTGTTCAGCAATGTTGTGAATATGGCCCGTGTCCCAGAGCATTCATATTTCAGCAATGACTGCTATCTTCAGTGTCACTGCATATTTTGTTTGGAGGGGCAGGGCTGCTCCACTGGTAACTTACGCCTGACCCACATCCTCTAAACCCACAGCCTGAGAGGGATAGACTGGGTGGGACAGCTTTGTGCATACTCAGCATCTCCTTCATCCTTTATACAAACACACTGAATTGGGAAAGGACATCCCATTAGGAGGGCAGCTATTTGATTGCGATTCTATAGACATGAAAAAATGTAATCTTGGGTACACGTTGTGATGCTGTGCAAAATGTACATAAAAAGAGAATGCAATGATGTGAAATTCATTTAAACTGTATTTAATGTGAAATAGTACAAAGACAACATATCAAATGTTGAAACTTAGAATTTTTATTGTTTTTTGATGCAGTTTCATTTTGAATTTGATGGTAGCAACATGTTTCAGAAAGTTGTGAGCGGGGCATGTTTACTCCTGTGTTGCATTACCTATTCTTTTTAACAGCTCTCTGTTAGCTCAGTTGATGTAGTTTTGAAAGAGATATGTCTTGTCTTTCAAAGGTCTTCCCTGAGAAATACACCTGGATGGCAGCAAAACCTATCTCACCATATCTCCATTTTTGACAATTTTCAGTTTTTGACATAACTGGAAAATGCCCGTTACCCATTACAATGTCCGTACACTTCATGAAGAGTGGACTGAAATAAATGACCAAAAAGACTTGAAAAAATGCCTGGTTCCATTTACTTTACTTTTACATTAAAAGTAATGTAGGTTTTACGCTCTTCTGTAAAGTTTTCATTTTGGAGATACGAGGTTTTCTTCCAACAGCAGCGATATGTTGCTCCAAAAATTTTATATGTTGTTCAGCATAAATGGAGTCTTCACAGAAGTGCAAGTCACCCATACCATGTGCACTAATACACCCTGTACCTTTACTGATGCTGGCTTTTGAACTGTGTGATAAGCTGGCTGGTTCCTCTGCTCTTTAACCCAGAGGATGCAGCATCAGTCCATGAGTGGGCTCAGGCTATATTTGAAATGTGTTGCTAGCATTAAATTCAAAATGGGCATACATTTTTCAAAAAACAGGGAAACTTCAATTTCAGCTTTTGATATGTTCTCTTTGTGCTATTGTCAATTAAATATAAGGTTTAAATGATTTGCACATCATTGCATTTTGTTTTTATTCACATTTTACACACCAACCCCATTTTTTTTGGAAACAGGGTTATACTAAATGTAGTAAATGGGATGCCCACTTTGTTAAAAGCCTGTAAAGTGCTAAATTGAAAATAGAAAAATAAAGTAGCATTAGCATAATGACCTAACGTTGAACATTGCTAAGTGATCTCTTAGTATGATTTTACTAAATATCTGTCTAGTTTTTTTTCTAGACCATTTATTTGGAAATAGCATGCGAACATTAGGCCCACCTGGCATTAACACACATCCTGCACAAACTGATCTTGAGGTGGTGCTAAGCTAAGGGTGTACTTGGTGAATGATGTTCAAGGTGTCTTGGAGATGCATTGAGATTTTTTACTCAAACCTCCTTCACAGGTAGTTATGGATGCACGTGCACACTAGAGGTGGGGAAAATAATACATTCTTCTTGGAAATAATTCTCTTGGGAAAGTTTCTGAAACGACTCATAAAACATCTTAATCAGATTTTAATATAGGCTCTTCATTTCCTCTACTTTAAATTAAATGCACAGCTTGAGAGTTTATGTAGCAGAGACTTGGCACAGCTTGACTTTGGAGAGTTAAAATAAAGTAGTGTCTCACTAATGTATGCATTTTTGCAGTCACAAATTGGTCTGAAATTTGGTGTGTATGGAATGAAAGGCCCAAAACCGTGGTAAACACACCCACTGCTTCAAGCCAATAGCCACCACCAAACCCAGGAATGCAGGAAATATACACACAAACCCGAGCCATGATTACTGCATTCTGCTAAACCATACATTATCCATATATGTGCACAGCTTGTAGTTCATTTTCTTTTAATGAGCAATCAACCAGAGTGCAATCTTCTCACACTCTATATCACACACGTGCACTCCTACCTAATTCAATCAAGAAACGCTCAGAACCTGAATATATTTTTGCAGGCGTTGCATTTCTGCTGTAATTTGCTACGCCATGTGTGTCCATATAGCTGAGGCAGTGGCTCTGAAATTTTTGCCATCTGACTGACTTTCCCTTTCCCCTGACACATATATCATTTAGGGCTAATTGGAGAGATGGATTTGAGCTCTGTCAGAATTGGATCATGAGAGCAATGTGTGTCTAATTGAAACAAGTATTTAAATACAGTGGAACTGAAAAGACGCATCTTGAAATTGCAACTTTACAGTTATGGCTTAGGGTGATCCCAAGGCTGAGCAGTATGGTATTTTTATGATATTATTTTTCTAGAGGTTTGCAGAGAAGTTATTGCAAAATGTACCAGCAAAAGGACAGCTAAATTTTATTTATTAAGTTATTAACTATTTTTTATTTACATCTGTGTTTAAAAAATATACATATATATTAATGAACAGGAAAAATATTGAAACAATTAGTATCAAATATAAATGATTAAAAGTACATAATGGCAGGCCTCAATTCACCTACCAAGCAGTTACTGTATACTGGTTATTGGTGATGGGCAGTGTATATTTGGCTTAAATCAGTTTATTTTGTGACTAGAAATCAGCTGTATACAGCTTGAGCACCAATTTCTAGCACATTATGTGCTTGTGTTATGATTGAAAGTTCTACAAGCCTAAACGTGCAAAGTTTGCAGGAGATGCATGGAAAACACAATGTATTTCTCTCCTTCGTGCATTTAAGGAACAGTCACACAAAAATAGGTGTAGATATTGGTATTGCGACTAATTTTGTTGTATAGTATTTGTATTTGTTGTATAGTATGTTGTAATGTATAGTTTAGTAAAGTGTGGCCAACTAGGAGCGGCTAGTTTTGCATGACATTTTCTTTGCCTCAGATTTGCACAGAAAATCTGCATTATTCATTGATGGAGATGTAAACAAAATTATTCAGAGCGGTTTAATGTGAAATGGTTAATTGTAGTGAAACTTGTGTAAAGCTATATACAATATCCCAGTCAACAGTCAGCATGTTTGTGTCCATGTCATGTGACAACAGGCAACACATTTGTGTCCATGTCTTGTGATTTGGCGATTTGAATCACTTGGATCACTTCACTGCATGAAAACCCTTGTGTAAACACCCCCAGGATGCATTATGATCGGATTACGATTGAACCACTTAAGCTATATTCAGAGGTGATCTTGACCTCTTTTAACACAAGTGTAAAGGGAATAAATTTGCGTTATATATTTTACAGTTACATGAGCATAAATGTGTCTGCTGATGAGTGAAAAAATAAACGATTCTTTCAACAGTGAAATGAAACCCAAGGCTGAAATTCCCCAGACCACAAACTTTCTTGCACTACGGGCCAAAGAACATATCCAAGCTGAGCTTGTCGACTCATATTGTGACATGGAAAAGAGTAGACAAAAGTAAACTGGAAATGAACTATGGGTTGATTTATATGCGGGAAAATCACATCTCAACTGGTCACACTGAAGGTGCGTTTTAGCAAAATGTGACGGTGGAATCTTTCTCTTGCATACTTTTGATGCCCGGTTGCTGTGAGCAATTCTGACTTGAAAGGTGCATTTTCACTTCAAGCCACTCTGAATGACACTATTTACAATAAATGAATTATGCAGAAATTTTGAGAAACTGATTGAATTGTCAATCATATTGGCTAGACTGATGCACTGGCTTCAAACATGTGAGGATGTTCACCAACAGAATGACAGGAGCAGATATACACAAGACGACGCAGCACACAGTATGCCTGAGTCCAACTGCAGCATGCACTCGTGATCCGTGGTATTGTCTCCTACATTTTTGCGGAGTACAATTACAGCCCGGCAGAATGTTTTGGTAGATGGCTAATTTGTCACTGTAGCAACAGCATATGGTATTAAAAATGAAAGCTTGAAAAGATCCTGTCGGTGTGAAAGATGCTGAAATGCTCTCAAACTCTAGATGCCATGCAGCTTGGTGACAGGTGGAGTTTTCCTTGTCGTTGTTCAGAGCATTTCATTTTGTGAATGGGTGTGTGTTTGTGTGTGTACCTGTCCATCACTGCATGCGCTACATAGGCACCTCTGACACTCTGACATCAGATCAAAAACACCAGCGTGCCTTACATCATACACCACATGGCACCAGAGAGATGCAGATGCTGCCACAGACCAAACAAACAGGCACACACAGCAGTGTTTGCCTCCACTCTAATAGCTCCCTCTGTGCCCTGGTGACCAGCAGTAGCCCAGCTGCTGTCTCTGTCATATAGCTTCAGTCTCCTGCTGCTTTAAAAGCACCTGCTTCTCCTCTTTGGCCTGTGCCTTAACCTGTAATGCGTCCCGAGACTTATAAAAATAGATAGAGGGTGGTGCAGCAACACTGAAATAAGCCATATGCTTGTCATTATTGGATTGATGTCAGTGTGGTGGCATTTATATAAGCATATGGATGAGTGTTAATGTTGTTGGAAGCTTATTAGAGTTAAAGGTGGAGAAAAAAACAGTACTGTGCAAAAGGCAGAGACCTTTTTTTTTTCTTCTTCTTCAAAAGCATTTGCAAGGATATTTTTCTACACCGTATTTCCACAGTTCGGTCTGATAAATCGGTTGCATTTTCTGCTTCTCACAATCCACATTCACTGGACTTGTAGGCGGACCAGCAGCTTCTTTGTTTGATTTGCACATTTTCTTGTTTTCTGTCTAATTACATTTTGTAGTAAGAGCTTCTTGGCAACTCTTCATATCCATTCAGTGTTGAGTTGCCATCTTACAGATAAAGAATGGACCCCTGTGAATTTTTAAGCATCTTAAGCAAGAGTGGATTTTGTGATATTTGAGTCTCTTTCAGTATTCTATATCTAATAGTTTTGGTGGTGTGCCAGGTCTTGCACGGTTGTGAAGAGTCCCGTTTTCTCTGTATCTTTTAAGGATTTTAATGCTTAATAATTTTTTTTTAATTCTAATTTTGGAAACTTTTTTTTAGCATATTCCTTTGACTTTTCTTGTGCAAGTGGGTTATCTTAAATCTGATCTCCTGAAAAAGTAATAACTTGTAGGCTACATAACAGCTGCTTTACCTGACAATTCATTAAACGAAGGGTGGTCTCTGACACAGTAGTAGCATTGTTAATTTTCTTTCAAATAGCAGAAATGCCATGTACACTTCTTGAATATGAAAACACTTGGCTAGATGTACATATAAGTGCAGCTGCAGTGCCTTCATGCAACCACAGTATATGCCCACAATGCGCTTGCATTTAAAGTTCAATTTGCTAAGGCTGCAGCTGATCATGCAAACTGCACGCATGTGAGATTTAGGGTTTAAAACAGTGAAGTAATGGACCCGTCAGTAAGCTTGAGATGAGAGAAAGTGAAAGTTCATTGACCAAGGGATATCAGTGTTAATAAAGTATATTCTTTTCCAGCAGAACATGCTACAGGGACGTTATTTTACTCTACTTAGAGTTTGTAAAACTATAGCATTTAGTGCACAATCATATTGCACCCGCATCATGGCATGTTTTGCACCACAGCCTCACACACATCTGGTCTCAAGAGTTTTAACAATGTTATTACTATTTTATTGTAAATATTCTTTCAGCACGTGTTTGTGCCTCCTTCTAGCTGCTGAATCTGCTACCATTGTTAAAGGATGTTTCTCAACAGAATGTCTTTTGAGACTCAAACACAGATCTATGCCTGGTTTTAAAGGCAGAAGAAAAATGACTCAAAACCAGCTGCCATGACTTTCAGTACCTCCACCATGTTCCTCAGCCACACTTCCAATACCTCCACCTACTTTTGTGCATTCCTCCCACATTTCTGCGCGACCCTCACTCGATTGCACATGGAGGAGGGAGAGAAGGGCATTTTCTGTTTCTCCATGCCTACAGCACACAAGCTGCGTGTTTAGGCTCATGCACCAGTTTTACAAATGATACGCAGGCAGAATTAATACAATTTGCACCTGACACTGGCGTGAAAGACACATCAGGTCCAGAGTTAATATTTTATAGATAGTTTTATATATTGCATTTAAGAAATTGTTATCCAGCTTCTAAATCTACTGAGTTTATTTTTGTCCTCTTGATGAAGTATTTAGATCACGTTAAAATGTTAATACCTAAAAACTGTGTGCTTCATGGGACTTTAATTTGGGCTTTAAACTAAGGCAGATCTTTTGTATTGGTTGTATGCAAAATATAAAGCCTTTGTCTGTCTGCCAATATTAGCTTGCACTTCACTACCCCACTCTATTTTAAGAATCCTCTTTTCTAGTCATAAATTTAATATAGTTCTACAGCAGCATCCTTTTCCCACCTCTCTATCTGTCTCTCTCTTCATTCTGTTGGATCTGCTGCTTTATCTTGAGCTTATAGCTGTATGATTTCACTCCCTCATAAGTGCTTCTTTCTAAATAAAGCAACCCTGTCATCCCACTAACATGGGATTTATGTGTATGTCTGTATGTTTGTTAGTGTGTGTTTGTTTGTGTGTGTGAGACTTGGCATTTTCAATATTATTCAGTATTACAAAAATGTCATGTTTATGATAATTAAACCAGTCCATTGAGATGCCCAGTGATCTCTCTCCTCTGCTGTGAAGCAGTTAATTCTGGTTTTTATTATGACAGTGAGTGTATGTGTCCTGAAGGCAGACAGCTTTGTTATGTAATGGCTAAAGCGCGAATATGGGATGGTGGGAGATGATAAAGTGAATGCAGAGAGTTTCATAAAGGTGTTTACACCTTAGGAGTATCTTTGAAACACTTAATGAATGTATAACAGAGGAAAATGGTAGAAACAACCCGCGTTAGTCAAAAAACTGAAATGAGTGAAATGGGCAGTAAGATATGATGGTACTGTGCAATCAAGCTCAGTACTGATCAGGATAGTGAGTGTTTTTGGTATGTTCTGAACAACATGGAATGGTACAGTGACCTTTTTTTTTTCTTTCTTTTTTTGAATGACATACCTTTTACATTCAAAGCTGATTAACATTTTATTGAAGCGTCTATTTTGTAGCAATTCATTGCTCTCTGTTGCTGCCTGATCTGTGTCCCTTGTGATTTGCACCATGCATGTGCACCACAGTCATGTATGTACACGGTGTTACACAGACCGCCCAATCTATACGCTGCCTCCATATCTTTTCACAAAATTGTATTAGCAGATAAGCTTCACAGCACTACTAAGCAGTATTTGATGATAAAGCCACTAGATAAGTAGTGCTATTCTCTTTCCTACTTTATTACTACTTAGTTTTAAGTTTCGTTCTAATTTTGGGTGAAAATATTTAGTATCTAGGAAGATGAAGGATATAGACAAAAAGAAAACCCTGCCATTACTATCAGCATGGTTTAAATGGTTCAAATGGCTCCTCACACCCTGTATAGTGCACTGCATAGGCCATGAAACTATGACTTCTTCACCCAAATAGTGTACTAAATGTTAGATAGGATGTTGTGTAGCTTTGATTGATAATTAATCTAATCTGCCTCTTGATTTCTTAATGATATTGAAATGATATGCTAGTTAATGGCTAACTTTCTCATGCTCGATGGAGTAGGTAATATAATATAACATAACTACTATTCTTATTTCATTACTTATATAGCCAACAATCGAGCTTGTAGACTAAACTGAGCAGCTACTGCAGCTAAAGAAGACTGGTTTTTCTTTAGCACTGTTGAGATTGGAAGTAAAAGCAAATTATAGGTGTTCTGGGCATCATTTTACAAGCATATTTACATTTACAGCATTTAGCTAGATGCTCTTATCCAGAGTGACTTACAATAAGTGCTTTGTCTGTCTAGAGAAAGTGTCTTTGCTAGTTACCAATAGGTTAGAGAGAAAGACAGTCCTGAGCTCAGATACTGCTAGAAACAAAAGTCTCTGTAGATACCCAGAAAAAAATGAACAGAGTTTAACACAAAACTCTATGCCATTCAATGCGATACAATACAATGAAATACAATACAATACATTACAATACACAGTGCAATACAATATATAAGTGCAGCTTATAATTCAGTGCTCATTTAAGTGCTGTGTAAAGAGGTGTGTCTTCAGTCTGCATTTGAAGACAGCAAGAGACTCTGCTGTACGGACAGCCAGTGGGAGTTCATTCCACCACCTGGGTGCCAGTACAGAGAACATTCTCGACGCTTGTCTTCCGTGCATCTTGAAGGATGGCGGGTCAAGCCGAGCTGTACTTGAAGCTTGAAGGGCTCGTGGTACAGTTCGAGATTTCACCATTGCCATCAAGTAGGTAGGGGCTGGTCCATTTTTGGCTTTGTAGGCAAGCATTAGGGTTTTCAATCTGATGCGTGCAGCTACAGGAAGCCAGTGAAGCGAGCGCAGCAAGTGGGGTGATGTGGCTGAACTTGGGCAGATTGAAGACGAGCCGTACTGCTGCATATTCTGTTACTTGCTATCACAAACTCTCATTTATGTCATGCCTATGTCACATATTAACCTGCAAATAGTGTTTGGCATACTTGGACATCTCAAGAACTCAAAGCCGCTCTGGGCAGAATAGCATCTCTTAAGAGCTAAATATAGTGGACAATTCAGTGAATGGTCAAACTGCAGCTGTTTTAAGGTCAGCTAAGCACCAGTTGTGTCGCTGCTGATTTGTATGCAGTGTTTCTGCATGATAGACTGATGCATTATTATGATGCCATTGATGATAATTATCCAATTTTACATTCAAGTAAATCTGATCACCGTGTGCATTTTCCGTGTTTCATCAGTCCCAGTGTTTGTAAATAGCTTTCTGCTACTCACAAGCTGCAAAACACGTGTCAGGACAACACATATTTACATACTTATAATATCAGTGGTAAAACATTAGTAATACTGGTGACCATTTTATATTTATCTCAATTGTATTTAAAGTTATAAAGATATTATAAAGAAAGATGAGCATTCAGAATTATTGGCATCCGAGATGAGTGAAGATCTGAGTGAAGAGTGAAGATCTGTTTACGCTATGGAAGAAGGATATTGTAAGAATTTAACTTCTGCTTTTTTGGGGGGTCCCTAGATGGGTTTCCACATACATGAGGACCACTTGAGGAGCTGCTTCTGTAGAGGGTCAAATGGAAGAGGGGAGGGTATGTGTGCTCCCCTCTGCTGCACTGGCCTCCTCAGCCATGAGAGGCTCTCACACGGGCCGCACATGGAGCCATTACGGCCTCGTTTAAAGAGTGACCCAATAATGGGGCTCAGTAGGGCCACCCTGCTGTCTGCCTCCTCTCCACTCCACAGCCTATAAGTACAGTCTCATTCAAGAGATTATATACAGCGGGGAGTGCTACTCTAATAGCTGTGGCAATTATGGCTAATACATGTCCTGGAATTAGGAGCAGCAGGAGGAAAGAAAGGGAAGGATGTTGTAGTCATGTGGTGACACCTTCCTTTATAATCTTCATCTTGTCATAAAGCTACAGATACACCTGAGCAAAACTTTAGTTTCAGTGCCAGATGCCTTGAGTTTTACAAGAACATCTGCTGGCAGAAAATTTTACCTTTGGTGTTGAATGTAGGTTGTGATGGCTCCTATGGCTTTTTATCAGAAGGTCCAACATATGATCCCTAAGAGAGTTCATGTGTCATAGCAGTATGACATTTATCAAAAAGCTATCGTCTGTGGTGAGCAGTGTGAGCTTTAGATAAGACGTACTTTTAAAGAACATCAGGAACCCTTTAAACAATTTTGTGGCTAAGATCTGATCCACACATTTCTTCAAAAAAAAGAGGGTCAATTCCACACCAATGTCTAAACCAGCAGATAAAATATGACCTAGAATTTGAGGCCAGCAGATCTCATATGCAGAACATTGTCAGTCAGCTTTGGCTTTTTGTCAGCTTGTAAAGTCAGAAAATCTGTTCTTAGCCACCAGTTGTGTGTGGTCAGCAGCAACTAGTAAATCTGTCACATGAACTATGCATCTGTCCACTGTGATGGACCATTGAACATTGTTCACTGCCAGTCAACTATATATGGTTTGTATCCTTCCAGTTCAGTTATGATTGTTACTCTGCCACAATTATTCTATAATTGCTTGATTGAAGTTATGTTTACACTCCAACAAACAGAATGTGAACTGAGTGTGTTTTCATTCATTAGTTTGAGACACATTTAGGTAAATAAAACAAAGAACAAAATACTTTTATTAACAGTAAATATCTAACTAATTTACTTGTAGAGGACAGTGTTAAGTACTGTTTGTTCATTTGAACTGGAGCCGTTTCTGTCATCACTTGGGAGTTATCAAGTACCAACAACTAGAAAACAGGATGGCTAAACAGCCAATTTGCTACTTTGGCTTGTATATTAATAGTTGCACACAATGGACAAAAAAGACAACTACATTTTTAATCATGGTTATTTATGTGGCAGTTATGACAAGACTGATTGTTTGGTCTGTGCATGTCGTTTACATACATTTACATATTGAATTTATATTTAAACTTTTACTTGCGTATTTATGGGCACATTGTTTACCAGCTATATACACACAGGACTGTGGAAAATTCAGATGTCAGTAGTCACAATTGTCAATCTTCAGTGTCCTAAAACAAAGTTAAAACCTGATTGTCCCAGGAGATACAGAATGTCTGGTCACTCAAAGTATCTGTGTGGAAATATAGCATTTAAAGAAGTAAGCTGCCTCGTCCCCATGTTACAGGGATGTAAGTGATGCTGTGGTGTTCTCCATTCTTTTTCTACTCATCAGAGTCTGCGTCAGCTTCATCTGTTCCATCATAGATCCTCCACTCTGTTTGTTCCTGCCCCTTGCTTCGCCTTGCCCCGTTCACGCTTCGTTGGCCGCAGCTCGTGTGTGTGTGTTTGTGTGTGTGTTTTGGTTGTGGGTCAGAGGGAAGAAGCTCTGCAACATGAGCTGACAGCAGAGGCTCAGAGGTGCTCTGTAGGGGTCCCCTGCTCATATCCGCTGTCTCCAACTATATGTCTGAATCAGGCCATTTGCTGAGCTCGGGGTGGCACCAGGGGAGATGGGATGCTCCGAGGAGTCCAAACTGGAAACTGGCAGTGAGCTGAATGAAAAACATCTCACACACTGTAACGTTGCATCTGACATACTATGACTGTATGCCACACTATCACACGCACTTTCTAGTGTTGTGGTATGTTGTGTATTAGAAGAACCACTATTAGTGATGCTGCATAGTAATACATTAGTTATTACTCATCACTTAGATATTTGTTATATGCAGAGTTCTATTCAGGGCATCAAATACTTGAACACAATGCTTTTCCATTATTTATTTATTTTTATACGATTGAGCTTATTGTCTTTTAGTTCAGACTCACTGGATTGATTTTGAGGAGAGCAATGTTAAACATGTAAATGTTTGCAAGTGAATATGTGACTATGCTATATTTATATGTACTTACTTTGCAGTTGTATGTAATATTGGGATGATTGCTGCAATGTCAGCACTCATCAATACTCTAACCATTTAGTACTTTCAGTTTTCTATGTGTGTAAAATAGTGTAGAAGACTGTAGTTCCCGAGCTGGCCCCATAATCAGAAGAATAAAGGTTTGAGCCCTGGTGATGCCACAGCCATCCGTGCCTGAGAGTATATAATTGGCCTTGGTCTCTGAGTAAGATGGCACTTGCGCTCTACTCATTCCGTGCAGCACACTGCAAGGCAGTGTTTGTTAGCTAATGTAACAAAAAAAAAAAAAACAGTTGCTATTCTCCTATAAGTGCATTGAGTTTTAAAAGATGCTGTTGAGTCTTGGAGGAAACACATGCTTTTCTTTTTCCACCCAGCTTAGTTGCACCTTGTGATGGGGGAGAACTATGTAGTGGGTGGAATTGGACATGGTCTAAGAAAAAAATAGCTGAATATAGAATAAATATGTTAATGAATAAGTACTGTAAAAGGTGTCAATCAGTATTTAGGCAAAACTTGCTCTTTATACCAAAAACATAAAGATAATTGATGCAAATTATATGAGCAGTATTGAAAAGAGCTTGGATTTAAAAACACTGTACATCTCCAGCACTGTAAGTATACAATAAGCCGAGAGAGAGCAGCCATTTGATCCAACAATAAAACTGGCAAGCCATTACAAGAGGAATTTTGTGTATTTTTAATACTGAATACAGTTATTTGCTTGGTGAAGCATGTCATGTGGTACCCTGGGCTCAAGGAGGACACTGGAGGCAGGGTTCAAGTTCACAGCAATTAACTTTGCTATCTACACTAAAAGAAGCAAAAACACCCAAACAAAACCAAAGATACACTGGCCACTTTTCAGTGGCTTCAGAACTACAGACTTTTCAGTCCCCAAGCTAAGCTTAGCAGCTCTTCAGTCTTTTGCCATTGCTGCTCGTCCCTCTCTCTCTGGTCCCTCCCTCTGCTCTTTTTAAAATGCACCTGTGCGGAGAGGAAATGAGAAGTTGTTGCTCCACCTCTCCGTCACCGCCCCCACTCGACTGCTCGGCTGCTTGGATCGAATGTGAGGTGCAGCGGCCTCACTGCAGAAGAGGAGGTGGGCCCTGGGTGGCAGAGTTCAGGACTCTCATCCCGCCTGCATGCCCCCTCATGGCTGTCATCGTTGTCCTCCCCTCTCTGGGGGCTAATGTCCTCCTCCCGCCCTAACTTGCATCATTCGCCAGTGTTTGGGATTTGCGCACAGCTCCCCCATTCACTCAGTTCTCACCCTGCTATCCTTGCCAGGCTTTGTCCCCACCCGGAGTTTGGGCCCCGCATTCCTGCCGGCTCTCGCGAACGCCATCAGGGCCATCGATAACATATTAATAAAAATTTATGTTGGGCATGTACACCATATTGAGGCTTGGATATATTATCAGTCAGAATAGCTGTTATATACTGTGACAAAACCTTTGTAGGTATTTTTTTTGTCTACATAACTGAAAAAATAACATCAAGAAACTCCAAACATTTGATCAACAGCACACATCTCTTTTAACTACATGGAAGTCGCAAGAGGTTTTCTTAGATTGTAGTGCTATAGTAACACTCCAGTGTTCTCTTATTTGGCAGCATGCAGATTTTGCTCATCAGTCGTTCTGCCTGTGCTTGCACAAACATCTCTCACTGAGCGGAGGGAAGCTTAAGCTGAAATCCAGCCTGCTTGCTAAACACAGATTTGTCACTCGCGCTGCTGGCTGTGTGTCGTCAGTCAGACTCAGTGTCTTCAGTGCAGCCGCCAAAGCTTTTTGATGAGGAGCTGATTACAGCTCATCACTCAGCAAGCACCCTCAAACATCAGCAGTCAGAAGTGAGGTTTGGCACTTCTGTGTGTGTATTTTGGACCACATTATGACTGCACTGCATATCATTTGTTTGTCATTATCACATGTTATTACAGGTTCATTGTTAGCCATGTTACATAGAGGATTCACCAGAGTGTTTTAATGACTGTGAGGTACATCACAATCACAGTCTCCAGCAGTAAACGCACAATGTGGAATATACAATATATTTCCAAAAGTATCTGCTCCTCTGCCGTCACAGGCATATGAAATATGAAATAATATGATGTCAGACAATTACCGTTCTCCCGGCAACCGCAAAACATTAATCTGATTTCCAGACAGAGAAACGTGATTTGTCACTCCAGAGAACTCCAGTGCTCTAGAGTCCAGTGGCTTCACTTTACGCCACTGCATTTGACGCTTTGCATTGCACTTGGTGATGTAAGACTTGGATGCAGCTACTCAGCAGTCGAAACGCATTCCACAAAGCTCTCCACACTGTTCTTGAGCTAATCTGAAGACCACATGAAGTTTGGAGGTCTGTAACGATTGACTCTGCAGAAAGTTGGTGACCTCTGTGCACTATGCGCTAAAGCATCCGCTGACCCCGCTCTGTCATTTTACGTGGCCTACCACTTCAGGGCTGAGTTGCTGTCGTTTCCAGTCGCTTCCACTTTGTTATAATACCACTGACAGTTGACTGTTGAATATTTAGTAGCGAGGAAATTTCACGACTGCACTTGTTGCTCAGGTGGCATCCTATCACAGTACCACACTGGAATTCACTGAGCTCCTGAGAGTGACCCGTTCTTCACACGTTTGTAGATGCATCCTGCATGCCATGCACCTGTGGCCATGGAAGTGATTGGATCACCTGAATTCAGTGATATGGATGGGTGAGTGAATACTTTTGGCAATATAGTGTACCTAGACAGGCTTTACATAACAGTGCCAAAAACCCATTCAACAAAACCTAATCAAACCAAAACATATATATATATATATAATACAATATGATTTTATTTATTTATTTATTTATTTTTATACAGTGGGTCCAAAATACACCCATGCTTCTGTTGCTCCAATTCTCCATTCTATGTTCTATGTTCAGCATGACATTTTATATGAAAAGTATAATCTTTTAAATTTCAGAATTAGAATTTGTTGGTATTTGTGTCCTTTGTGTACTCAAGCTAGCATGGACTTTGCAAGTTTTGTGCAACAGCCACTGTCTGAACACAAGCTTAAATGGAAGAAAAATTCCCTTCAGTCTTCATTTTTACTGTCTCGTAATTTCAGTGCAGCTAAGGATCCTGTAATCAAGCTAGCATTCTTATGTTACCATGGTGCCAAATCTGTTGTTAATACTAATCTAACTAGTTTTGATAAGATGCAGCAACATAGTCCAGCTTGGTAGCCTAGAATTTCTAACTAGAAACTCAGCATTATGAAGTGACTCGGATCAAATGCTGTAGTGGTCAAATTTGAATAATTTAAGTGTTTAAAAACTGTGTGTATTTCATTTAGTTCAACATTTCTATAAAGCTTGTCTTGCCTATACATAGTTGCTAGGAGCAAAAACGTTTATGGGCAGAGCATTATGGGTAATTTTGGGCAAATCTATATCATGAAAGCCTTAAAATAAAGGTACAGAACAATGGTTGTTTGTAGCATTTTGCTTCCTGAGAAAAACCTTAAGTGGATTGTTAAAGAACCATTTTTGTATATTAGACATGCAAGTGAAGAGCCTTTTCATAGAACCAATTGAAGCTTTTCTGTCATTTGTAGGGGTTTGTGTATGTGGCTGTATGTGTCAGCTTCTTTCTTTCCACTTGTCCTGTCACAGAGGCAACCAGAAAACAGTTAAGCCCTTCTGGATCGTTGCCCTTAAGCTGTCTGCCTCTGCGTGGCCCCTACATTCTCTCACTGGATCATCTCAAGCACGAAACATTTTGACTTCCACCCCCACCCCCGACCAAAAAAGAAAAAGAAATCTCCATCCCAGTCCCCATTCTCTTGTCTTTTCCTGTCCAACAGCATAGTCAAGTGTCCAGGGCTAGATCTTTTTTCTTGGATCTTTCCTCATAACCATCGCAACCTTATACACCTACACAATCGCTGGGCTCAGTGCGCTCGGCCCTGCATGCTTGGTTGCGCTGTCGATGGCTGACAGGCTATTTGGGATTTTAGCCGCCACCACAGCGTGTGTCCCCACACCTCCTCTCCTCCTCTCTCTGGCTGTCAGAGTGACGGCCCTGTTCTGCTGCCTGCCATCTCCCACCCTAATCCTGCTCTTCAAAAAGCTGTAATTGAGCCAGAGATTCATGAAGGGATTATTGTTGTGATTTGGGGGGAGAAGTGGGGGAAATTTTCAAGCGGGGGGGCTAAATGTGTGGGTTGGGGGGGTGCATGGTGCCTGCACAGAGGGGGAGATATTTACAGAAATAACTACCGAGTGATACCGCTTTCACCACTTTCATGTCTTAGAGCAGTTCTGAAATGCAGGATGCAACCATAAAATCCACATTTACACCACCCAAAAATCTAAAGTTGGGGGACTTTTTCAAATAGTGTTTGAATTTCACTGTTAATGTTCATTATTCATCAAAGTGTATCTTTTACTGTGCGTCTTTTATGCAGTGATAGGAGAAATGGTAGCACACAAAATGCAGATTGTACAGATCTAATACATTTCACTCTGCTCATACCTGTACCATAACTCTCTTGCTGCAGATTTAAACAAGTTTAAGCGGCCATCAGCAAATTCTCAGTATCGATAAACGGTGAGATGTTTGATGGGGTTAAACCCTGATGAGTACTGACATCACAACAAGGAGAGTTTAATTGAGCAGCTTTGGCATTATTATAAAGGCCTCACTGTCACAAATGTTTGCATGTAATATTGTTTTGTGCCAAATTATCCTACTTGGTCTTTAATCTGTTATAATATTGCAGACAGACATGCTCATTTGTGTTAAACATTTGGAAACGCTATGTGTGCCCAAACAGGCAGTGTATCTGCATCTTTTTGATAAGAAATACTAATCCAGATACTTATGAGAAATCCTTGGGAACAAACTTTAAACTGGCTGTCCATAGGGCTGAGCGATATGGTGATATTTGATCATTTTATCATATTTTATCATTAGCATGAAAAATGTCACAATATACTTTTCTCAGCATAATGTGGATGTCGTCAATGTTTAAAGAACACTGAACTAATGCATGTTTCATTAAAAAGAGAGCTTACTTAGTCCTGTTTAGTTGTATTCAGAGTAGAGCATTATGTAAAATGATAAATAACCGTCATACAACAGGGTTCTGTTTCTGTACCCTGATGTCTAAAGAAAGCTTTTTGCATATACCCACTTGCATTTTTTATTCCAAGATGCTTTACAAGTCAAGGAGAAGAGAAAATCCCTCATGTGATTGGTTAATTCAGTGATTAAGAAACAATTTTGATTAGTATGCTTTCATCCATTTGTATGGATACCACAACGAGCCACCACTGTGTTGCTTTCTGCGCAGTCCGTCATAGACATGCTGACATACTTTGAGGAAACATAGGCACATTGTCATTGAAAATTCATATGAATGTTGATCCTGATAAATATTAGTGGGATGTGATAGTCTAGCATGCTAGTAGCAGGACACCTTAACTAACTTTGGGTAAGTTTTGCTAAAATCAAGCTGTTGATACTAGCAACGTTTCGTTGCATAGAATATGTGCAATTTTATGAACTGTTTTTCAAATTTTTTGCATTTTTTTATATTGTATCCATCAAATAATGGATGGAAAAGAGAAGGAAGATGGGAGAGGTTGTTTATTTGTTGACCATGTACAGAGCTGGTTCTAGGCTTGTGCAGATTTGTAGTGTACCCACTTTTTTAGCACTACATCACTGATCACAATGTGTTGTCATGTTAACTTTCTGCCTCATCACCTATCTCAAGTTTCCAAATTAAATAGATTTTTCTGTCTTTGTCAGTTAAAAGAACACACGATGACAAAGACCTTCAGAGTTTGTCTTAGGAACATTAGTGCCCGGGGTCTGTTGTTGACTTTGTTGATATTGAAACTAGCACTCCTGAATGCATCATCACACTTTTTGCTCAAGGACAGGAGTCTGATATTCGTGGTTTGATTGAAACTGCTCAAAGGTGTCAGCTACATCTGTGAGTCAAACTGTTGACTTGTCTGGCTGTTCTCATGTCACCCAGCAGATTCAAGTCTTGGCACAAGTCTGTGGAAAGCAGCGCAGGGAGTAGGAAACAAAAATGCATGAGGGAAAAGCTGTTTTTTGATGTGTTGACTGAGTCGCATTGATCAAGGTTTTTGCCCTCTTTATCCCTCATGTCCAACATACTCTGTCTTTTTCTCTCCACCTTATGGGAGAGTGGGAAAAAAAAAGAGAGAAACTCATAGGAACAAAACAAATCGATATACTGTTTAACTCCATTCATTTTGGCGCATTGCTGTCCCAAGCCAGACAAGCATTTGATTTGCAAAGCAAAGCCAATTACAATGGATTGGCAAATGCAATTAGTGGCTTATTTTTTCTATCAACTTGCTTCTTACAAAGAATGGATGTGTTTACTTAGTTAGATTTGAATGTAGTGTTGTGTTTACACTTTTTATGTGTGTTCTTGCCATATATTTTTATATAAATGTATACGGAAAGCAAGCCAAACTTTTAATTACCGAAGTGCCAGATCGTCTAGAGTGTATTAAGTTGCAGTCGAAGCATTTTGAAGTCTATTCAGTCAGATATAGGCGCCATGTGGTGGGTTGTACATCAAACTCCTTAGGATTTAAAAGGCTTCTAAACTGCAGAGGACTGGGGAAGTTTATTTTCTCCTTACTTACTTTATAAGCTGCTTAAAGCCTTTAAGGGCTTAGCATTGCCTGCCATATTAACATCGGCCTGAGAGACAGGCCTGACGAGCTGCCACCCAAACTGTGTGTGCGCTTGTGTCTGTGTATGCATGTTGCCACTAGGTATTACACAGTACGATTTGTACAGAAATCCACTTTTATATGTAGACACTGTTTCTAAATTCAGAGCTACAAAACTCACCCAGTCACCCACTTCCTGAAAGCCACATTCTCTACTTTAAGGCACTATATTTGGAAAGCTATACAAAAAAATGGTCACTGAGAGTTATGAGAGGTCTATGATGAGATCATGATCACAATAATTTGCCTCACAGTACTCTTTTCTGAGCATACTGCAGACATTAAGTATTTCCAGAACGCTGGCTAATTCGTCTATTCTTGGTCCACCCACAAACGCATTCTTTAGTAGTGCCTGTTATGAGATAGGACAAGCTTTTTGTAGGAATTAAATGAAGGAAAGCATCCCATTCATGATGTAATGCGTTCAGGTGAGACTTTAGAGTTTCTACAGCTTCTTCAGTTGTCTATTGCAGTTTCTGTGCTACCAAGTTGTAGCAGATTGAAAATAGGCAATTTGAAAACAACTTTATCAATGGTGTCATTGGGCAATTTGACAATATTTTATTTGTGTCTTGATAATTTGGGTTTAAATAAGTTGTTTCTCAGCAATATGTGAATATCACCAACACATTGAACATTAAATTAGTGTTCTAGTCCTGTTTAATAGAATTTATTTATTTATAGATTTTACTCTTATTTCTTTTCCTCCAATGTAACAATTCCTACATGCTAGCTGGGTCTCCCTCTAACAGGCGTGCACATTGACCTGCATTATGCCAGGTGATCCAGGAGAGGAAGGGCCATCCCTAAAGAGAGTGAGGCAAATCATGCTGTCTTAGGCTCTTGGTTATGGATGGCTGCGGCATCACTAGGGATAGGGCCAACATTTAGACTTGTGCTACTTGGGAACACAAATTAAATGTACAGTCATATGCAAAAGGTCAAGTCATCAAGTCATCTACAGAGACCAAACAAGTATTTTTTCAGGTTTTAGTGCACAATTTCTATTTGTGTGTCTATAAGCTTAACATATTGAGAGAAAAGTGAAACAAAAATGGCCTATGCAAAAGATATGGTACATTTTGTGCCCCCCCCCTTTTTCTCCCCAGTATGGTAAATCAATAAAAAAATAAAACAGTATAAAATAAAATAAAACAGTAATTGTGTGTTAAAATATGAAGAGGTATGTTATCTGTAGAGCAGGGGTTGCAACTCCAGTCCTGGAGGGTCATTGTCTAGCACAGTTTGGTGGTTGCCCTACTCAAAACGCGTCCACTAAACCTGGCAATTAACAGATAAATGAAATCAGGTGTGTGTGAGCAGGTAATTCAACAAACTATGCAGGACACCAATCCTCCAGTACTGGAGTTGTACACCCCTGCTGTAGAGAATCTGTTAAATTATTTCCACTTAGAAAATCAACAAATATGACCGGGGCACCCAAACGGTTGCATAAGACTGTATATTTTAAGGACTGTTTTGCTGGTGCATTGATTTTGTTCCAACTTGTTAACAAACCAGAAAATTAAAATGTATTACAAAGATCATAGCATTGTATTTTTGCAGCTGTATTTCACTGTCATTTTCTCCATGTTTTAGTGACTCTGATACCATGGAGATGGACCTTGCTCTCCTGCCAGTGCTGTGTCAGACTGGATTAACCCCCTTAGGCTCAGAATCAGCAGCCTCCAGACCCCCACCACATATCAGCCACTGAACCTGAAAATAAACTTCAGCATCAACCAGTTCTGTTCTGAGCCCCGACAAAACTAATCAGTCTTATAACACTGTAGCTTCTCTTCTGTTGGGTTACGCTTTAGTCTTGGCTTTCTGCTTTCAGCAGTTACTCAGTTAAACCAAATTTGGTTTGGTCTGGTCTGACCTCAGTCCAGTATTGTTTTTTTTATGGTAATGTTCATGCTGTTCAGGTTGTACCCTTTTTTGTCACTTCACTGTTCAAGCTAGTCACTCGCCTAATGAAACAGACATGTTGCATGTAGAAACTGGTCATTTGCTTGTGTTTCCGTGGTGAAGTGTTGTTCTCAGCACATGGAGAATGAAATGCGGCTGGAGAATGTGTTTGTCATGTCTGATTTTCTTCTGATTTTCTTCTGCAGCGCCTTGGAATATATTTTGCTAGACACTAAATGTAATTTTATTCATGGCACCTCATACATCCTTCACTTTGTAATATTTATTAGCTTAGTACCTGCTCTCCTCAGGCGCGTGCAAATACTCTCCCCCACACGCCAACTCCTCCACAGCTCTGCTGTGTGTTTCTCTCCTTCATTCCCATGGCACTCAGCCTTTTCCCATAAGACACATCAGCCCTGCAAACTCTCTCCAAAGACTAATCTCCTGACAGTGGATTTTCAGTCTTACGAGGTGTTGGAAGGAGTAGCATAAAGGATGTGTAATATATGATTTGTGGGTGTAATGGGAAAGAAGTAAGGGTTCTCCAAGCAGTAACACCTCCTATATGCCTTTGATTGATTATTGAGGGTTGTGAGCGACCCAGCGTATTCATGCTTGGCTTTAATGCTGTGCCTCGTGGACTGGGGGTGGGGGTGGGGGGGTATTAGCTTGTGTGTATTACAGTGAAATATTCTCTTCACCTCGTTCAATAAATCTTACTGGGCAAGGGAGACGACTTTGGATAGCCATTTTCTTTCTCTCGGCCGTGACAAGGGGGCGTGGACAATACACATCATGAGACAAAAAGATGGAGAAGAGAGGGAATTCAAGTGCACTTATCATGTAAAACCAAATTTTCCTCACTTTTTAAAGCAAGTTCTATATTGTATGTATAGAACTTTCATGTCATATTCCAAAAATCCAAATATGAAAACTGTGCTACAAGAACATCTTGAATCAGTTGTATTTGTCACGTCACAAAAATAGTACACTTACATATATTTGCCATTTCAGAATCCACTAGTTTAGCCCCAACCATTCACATTAAAATTATAAGGAATAAGCTAACTTGGACCAGTGCCATCACCAAGACTGCTGTCTTAGATGAACTGGTATTCTAGACTGCTAAATTGCTGGTGGACTCAACCCTGGATTTCACGAACACAATGAAACCGTGTGATAGTTTGCATCAACCAAAGTAGAAACCATAAATGAGGTGCTTAAGTATCATTCGAACAGTGCAAGAGGAATGAAGCTGTGGTAGTAGATATTGGCCTCCTAGTTAATTATGGAGTAGGTGATGATGTAGAGACCAGGCAGTGTAAGCTAGTTTTTGATTGCCTGACTAGTGATGAATTGGTGTGTTGGAGCCATTCAAAACCAGTACAGGCTACATCAGCTTCTTGTTTGAATTTTCCAGTTCCAACTTAAATGGTGCAATAGTTTCATTCTAGCACATTAGGCTCAGGCAACTGAATGTAACACAAGTTTCAAAGTTTTATTTGTTACATTTGTAGTCCTACACATTACAACTAGCAGTGAAATGCTTGGCTAACTGCCCGCTCACATGAAGCAGTAAGGTAATAGGGGGGTATATGACATGAAGTGAAATACAGAGATCAGAAGCTACAGTCAAATAAAAGAAGTGTTATACAGAAAAAATATAACAAAATATCCATCTGAAATATACACTACAAACACAATGAAGATATGAAATGTGCAATGTACACATGGCATTGTTGGGAGTATGCAGCACTATTTAAGGTAGGATGGTCAAATTCAAACAAGAAGCCAACAAATAGGGAGATTTCAGCTTCATTGTAACATTATGCTTAGAATTGTGATTTTAAGTGTCCACTGTCAAAAGTAGAATGTCAAATATGCCGTATATTTAGCTAGTACATTTTATTTGTTTTTTTGTTTAAATTTTGAGCAGTGACTAAAGTGGGTGGGTTTAGACCCGCTGGGCCCAATCTTACAACAACCGCTGGCTCAGGCTGCTTTTTGAAGGAAGAATACAGGGCAGTCATTCACAGTAGGGGCCATTTACTTTTACCAGTTACAAATACAGACTGTTTAATTCTAGTGGATAAAGTGAGGAAAGAAACAGGCAGGTAAAAATGAGTTATGACTGTTTTTGGATATGGCCCCTTTAAAAGGGTGAGCGGAGATAGACCACAGGGTGGGGCCATAGAACCATGCTGCTCTGCTGTGCTGGGAAGAAGAGGAGATAGAGTAGTAACTATAAAGCCAAAGGAACAGAAACAAAGGACACACTGGTTTCAATGCTGCATGCTTGCATTCAGATAATGTGTTTAAATGCATCTTATTGTGCAAGACTCTGTGCTAACCTCATCTCAGCTTCAGCTTCATTCTAACATGCTCTGTTCCTTCTACACAAACTGCAAATGTGCAAATGGAACATCAGATATTAGGACAAATTCATTCCAGTCTTTGCCTTCCAGGCACATTATGAAGGAGAAAACAGGAGAGAGAGAGAGAGAGAGAGAGAGAGAGAGCATGAGAGATGGAGGCACATTTAGTGTATCATGTGTCATTTGTTTGGAAACACGTAGATTTCATTAGGCTCGTGGGCTGAGAATTTTCCTCGCTGCGTGGGAGCTTTATTGTGCCCCTGGGCTGTGGCTACGTTGAGCAGTTGGGGCACTAATGTAAATAATGAGCGCAGATTGCAGATCAATCATGGGCCAATGTCGAACACCTTTAATATCCAGCAGCAGTTTACACATAGAGATATAAGCCTGTATGAAGTAGGCAGATATTAGCACTGCTGTTTCCTCTGGAGATTTGGGATTAAAATTATATCTGAGGAAAGTCAGAGCTCATTTTGCTGCTCACTCGCAGCCGCGCACATACCCACATAAACACAAACTGCAGAACACGACCACCATCCTTCAGCCTGGATGTCATCTAAACACTATTTGGATATGAGTAACAGTGAGAAATGCCCAGAACATTATCAACTAATGGCCTAGCCCCTGCCATCTATCTGCCGCAAGTGCGAACACAGGCAATTATAAATAATACAGCCAGGGAAGAGGGCAAAATAAAGCACCTCTAAATAGACAATCATTATGTAGATTTTGTTGCCGGACTGGACGATTTACAGAGTAGTCGGTGTCTGAGGTGCCATATGTATTACAGCCAGGGCAGCAAATCAGAGCATTAATTAACCTACTTCCATTGTTTCTAGGAAATGACAGTCTAATCTTCGGCACACACTGGCATTTCAATAACCTCTTCTAAAGGGCTTTTCTTTCCTTGTGAAATGTAAAATGCATGTTACAGTGATGATTTTGGCTGAAAGTGAAAGACAGTGATGACTCTTTTGAAGAAATGCCACATTTTGTTGTGCATGTGAGTCCCTGCACTGCTGGCCTTTAAGACAAACGTAGTAAAACCCTACAAAGAGTTTGGACGAGCCACATTTCTATTTCTCTCCCTCTGTCAGAGTCTGTCTTTTTCAGTAAGATAAGAGTGTTCATAACTTCTCATTTGCATCTATATTGTAGCTGGAATATTCTACTGTTTAACCTATTATCCGAATTGCAACGTCTAGCAGTTGTCAGATGACTGTTAGATGAGAAGTTAATTAGCTGAACCCCCCTGTGCTGCCATTTACACCATCCTCAGCTGACACCACCCCAGTAGAAACACTCCAACAAAATGCCCACATCTTTGTGCCGAGTGAGCTGGGCTCTGCCTGTAAAATTCGATTCTAGGCCATGCTCCACCCACAGTTGCGTCCTTTCATAGCCAATGTCGGAAGGCTAGGCAAGCTTTACTGAGAGTTGGCAAAAATCCTATTCACCTCAGTAAGTTGTAGTGATTTTTGTTTAGAGAGGTTGTGTAATGTTGAGTTTACAGTTTAAAATGCTACTGTGCCACACTGGTCTACTGTAGCTGTTCAAAACTGCCCAGGTTGGAAATGACAACAGATTTGCCACCATGCTAATGTTAGCTGGGTTACTCAATAAATGACGACAATCATCATTTCTCTCCAAACTTAGAACAACTACAGAAGAACACATTTGTGGGCAGAGTATGGGTAGGTCAGTTCTTGGTAGATTAACGAGGCTTCTGATCTGATATGCGGTTTTGTGAGTAAGACATTTTAGCGTTATATCCTGCAGCCCTTTATTATGGCCTGTAGAGCTCTTTCACAACCCCTCCTTTAGCCCCACCTACACACCCCCAAGCTCTTTGGCTCTGTACTCTCATTCTCTTTTCTGTCTCCTTATTCTCATTTTTTTCCTTTTTATGCATCTTTCTCTGTTGTCTTGCTCACTATCCTTGCCTTTGTCTTTGTCAGACTTTCTGTCTGTCTCTCCCTCTATTCATCTTCTAGTTCTTTTTCTGCTTTTTTATCTTTCACTTTTCTTTCTTTTACCCCTTTCCATCTCTTTCCATTCCTTCTCTGTCATCTTTTTTGTTATCGTCCAATCTTTTTATCTCTCTCACTTCTCCTTCTCCCTCCCCTTTTCATCTCTTTCCCTTTTCACTCTCTCTGTCCTCTCTTCCTCTTTGTTGTTATTTACCCTTTCACTGTCTTTTCTGTCCATAACATTCAGTCTTCTCTTTTCCTCTCTTCTTTTTTCTTACCCTCACCTCTTTCTCGCTTATACTTCTGTTTCTCTCCTCTCTCCACTTTCTTTTCCTCTATCCTCTTTTTTCTCACACTCACCCCTTTCTCTCTCCACTTTTTTCTCCCTTTTCACTCTTACAGTTCTGTCTTCCCCCCTCTCTCTTTCTCTCTCTCGTTCGCTCTCTCTTTCTCTTTCTCTCTCTTTCTCTCTCTCTCTCTCTCTCTCTCTCTCTCTCTCTCTCTCTCTCTCTCTCTCTAACAGGATTATGACTGCTATTCTTCCGTTCCTCTGCTTCACCCTCAGGTGCATCTCCATGGAAATGCTCTCTTTACACAAATGAGTGAATTCTATTATATTTGCTTTTCAGTCGTAAGGACGGCCAATTCCGATTTCACTTCCCTTCCCCTCGCGCCAGATTCCTATCGTTACTCTCTAGCTCTTTTTTTCTCAGCAAAGCTAAACAAATTGATGTCCACACAGTTGATTAAACGGACCCCCGGGATAGTAGGTAAGTGCAGAAGCAATCTCTCGCTCTCATCTCCAGCAAACGTTCCAGGGAATCACATCCTCTGATCAAGTGAATTTATTCATAAATCTCCTTTTTCTTTTTTCTGTGCGCTTGTAAAAGCTAGCCAGGATGTTTTCACATTATGAACAACAAGCATCACTGCAATGCTTGGGCCAGGATAACATGCTAACAGCCTATAGATGAGATGGGACCCTCTGTCTTTTACGCTAACATGTTCCCTGGACCACATTAGCGTGATTAGCCTTCACACAAGTGTGGCTAGGCTAATGCAGCAAGCTGTCCCTCGTTATGGCATCGGCTGAAGGCAGAATAGTGGCACTTAATTGGCTGGCAGTGTTCCACATGGAAGAGAAGGGGCTTGCCGGGCTTCTGTCACTTTCCCCTGATAAAGACATCACTGCTAATGGGTGTCACAACCAAAAGCCTGCTGTTGGCATGACAAATAATGCCATTAACTCCTCCTACTGGAGCGGCCCTTTTGATTGATGCAGTAAAGAAAGAGCGAGGAATGGAGAGCATTTTTTTTTTGTCTTTGTTTTGGTGACCTTCTAAATCCCATCAAAACGTAGCTGGTCAGCACATGTCCGTTTGGCCAAGTCTTGCTGCCCATATGGAAGTGCCTTTCAACAGATGAATAGCTGTTGAACTTGAGGGCCATGTGGCTCTGACTGTTGAAGTAATAGAGGTCCTGCTGGGCAGTGCTTGAATAGTACAGACATAATGAAGGCTGCTGTAGCCATGGTTTTTTTTCTGATCTGGCAGCAGGGGGCAGCACATCAGTACAGTATGAATGCTCAGTGTATATAGTCCGAGTCTGAGCCTATGACTAGAATTCTGTTATTCTTTGTGTTTAGATATGTTATGAATAAAGAGAATATTAATAACATCATCAGTAATAATAACACAATAATACAGTTTGTATTCATTGTATATAAGTAAATGTAATCATCATTTGACAGCTTATGAAGATGCAAACAAAAACTGCCTTATAAAGACTGAACCTAAGCAACAATGCTGACATTGTTTTGACATCCCAGTCACAATAACTGCTGATTTTTCCCTGCTTATTTCATGATGAAACCTTATTGACAGGAATATTGGCTTCTTGTCATTTCATTACTGGTTCTGTTCCCATGTGAAGCTGTCATGTTCCAGTTTGTGAGCCTTTGTGAGGAATCCGTGCAGCATAATGAAAATTAAACTCAACTGTCTGGGGACTTGGGGAAACCCAAAGTCTCATAATTAAGAAATGGGAGACATTTAGTGCAGATGAAATTTTAATGGCGTGTTAATAATTTAGCAGAGCAGATGGACCGGTCCCCACATACCCACACAGCCCACTTTGTCAATCTATGGTGCGTATAGAGGACATTCTTCCATGCAGGATTGTTGCTGCATTTGATAGTGACGGTCTTGTCTTTAGGGACTTCAATTTGCTGTATTGTTTATCTCTTATACTCTGCTATTGGCTTATGCTATTTAAATTTAGTTCTCACTATCTTTCTGCTTAGGCAACCACTTCAGACACCACTGTGTTTTCGCTTTACATGTCCGTCCAGCTTGGATTATGTTATGGATTTGAATATGATTTCAGGAAATTGTTTCTGTGAGGACTAATCTTATTACCTAATGCAAAGTGCTGAACTATTTAGCTCATTTTACTTTGCAAAGAAGAAAAATTGAGAGCATTTTACCTTTTTGTTTTTAATCCTGTAACATTTCTAATTTTAGCTTTGGAATGAAGTGAAAGCTTTTTTTATCTTCATTTTGGTAACGTATTGTTTATTCTGCCAGATCAGTTCAGGTCCACCCATGCGAGAGCAGACTTTTGAATGGAGCAGAAAACAAGAGGGAAGACTGGACAGATGCAGCGGAAACGCTCTCATGAACACTCCTCCTCCTCCTCCTCCTTCTCCTCTGCTTCCTCATGTTGGCAGAGGAGCTCAATGGGTCTCATGCCCTCCCCAGCCCCCCATGCCTCTATTTATCCTCACTGTGTAAACTGTCATTTAGCAGCTAACCAATTAGGCTCACACTCATACACAATATGTACTTGGATACACACATGCACACAATCATGCGCTCGTGTACAAGGTTGTGTGTGTGCCTACGCTCACATGCTCACATACACCTCAGACAACATATACATACATACACACACACACCTGCACATACTCTCAGTCATGTGCACAGGAGTACAGACCCAGTGCATGCAGCCAGCTTCCTGCTAAATCCTTTAACTGTGGCAAAATGACTCCACATTGAACCCAGCTGAGACGGTTAAATATCTGCATGAAAAGGAAAAAAAAATTGCGATTTGCAGCAAAAATTTAAACTGGAAGTCTTTGAAGTGTGTGTGTGTGTGTTTGTTTGTGTGCGCTGTTATAGGTGTCATGGTTCTGTCTCTGTGGGGAATGTGGACACTTAGAGCATCCCAGCTGCTTGCGAGCTTTAATATCACTCCTTTGCCAGCACATTCCCACAGGACTCCCACACCACTGCCCCAGGGATCTTTAGATATTTCTTTGTGTGTGTGTGTGTGTGTGTGTGTGTGTGTGTGTGTGTGTGTGTGTGTGTGTGTGTGTGTGTGTATGTGTGTTTATACATTTGCAGGACAAAAATATCCTGATTGTGTAGAAATACCAGAAAGAAGAGTTAACCTACAGTATCAAGACTAAAGAAGTGGTCCTGAGGTGTCATAAGTTATGTTTCATTGTTAAAAACTGAAACACCATAAAAGGGCATGTTTTTTGGCTACTGAGGTTAAGATTAGGGCTGGGTTTAGTGTTATGCTTAAAAAGAATATTATAATATTTCTTATGTGTATTATGTACTTAGATATCGATAACCTTACCTCCAAGGTTTGTATATATTGTAGACTCAGTGTAAGATATGTAAATAACAAACAAGGAGTGAGCCACTTTGCATAGCCACACCCACTAAGGTTTTCATGGGTGCCTGGTCTGGGTGACAGTCGGCTGTCCTGGCAGCCCATGCATCCCAACCAAAGTCTCTAGGCCATGTGGAGTCTTGTCTTGTCCTCTGTCCGCGGGGTGCCTGCTCCTTGGCAACAAGCAATCCCAGTTCTCTCTTGAGGCCATGTCGTTGGCATGGTGGCTTCTTGGTGTACTCTGCTCAGGATGCAGTGTCCTCCTTAGACTCTGGCAAGCAGCCAAACACAAGCTCAGTGAGCATCCTGTCCATCGATGCACTGCAGCGCTGCATCCTCCCTCATGGGCGCAATGGAACTCCTCACAGTCTCAAGTCTGGTGGTACCAGGAGTGACAACAGCAACAGTGCTCCTCTCAGAAGCTTTCTCTGTTGCCCACTGCTTAGTCGATAACCCACAGCATTTCACTGGGGTTCAGATGTGGGCTTTGACTAGTCCATTTCACAACCCTCCCTTTTTCCATTTGAGCAACTACAACCCCAATTCCAATGAAGTTGGGACATGGGAATATGTTGATTTGCAAATCCTTTTCAACCTATAGTCAATTGAATACACTACAAAGACAAGATATTTAATATTCAAACGGATAAACTTTGTTTTTTGCAAATATTCACTAATTTTGAATTTGATGCCTGCAACACGTTCCAAGGAAGTTGGGACATGGGCATGTTTACCACTGTGTTACATCACCTTTCCTTTTAACAACACTCAATAAGCGTTTGGGAACTGAGGACACTAATTGTTGAAGCTTTGTAGGTGGAATTCTTTCCCATTGTCGCTTGATGTTCAACTTCAGTTGTTCAACAGTCCGGGGTCTCCGTTGTCGTATTTTGCGCTTCATAATGCACCACACATTTTCAATGGGAGACAGGTCTGGACTGCAGGCAGGCCAGTCTAGTACCCGCAATTATGTTTTACACAACGTCCCAACTTCATTTGAATTGAGGTTGCATTTAGTGGACTTACTTGTATGTTTTGTCTGATTATCTTGTTGGAAAGTCCACTTCTCCAGCTTTATTTATACTGAAATGAGAGAATCCTTAGTGAGGTCTATGATTGTGAGTTGGCCAGGCCCTGAGGTAGCAAACCATGACATTTTCACCACCATGCATTACAGCTTTTATGAGGTTCTTCTGATCAATTGCTTTCTTTGGTTTTTTTACCAAACATGGCTTCTGGCACTATGGCCAAACAACTCTATCTTTGACTCTGTCTTTCCACATCATATCGCCTTTATCTGTCAATGTGGTTTAAATGAACACTTGATCTCTGTAGCTCCAAATATGTTGTAAAAGTCTACACCTTTCATAAGGTATACTTATGTCTTCACATGACATTTTATTAAAAAAAAATCCTGTGTGTTGTTTCCATGTTATAAAACTGTTGCAGTTGGTAGAAATGAGTGGTGGCTTGCAGTTTTTCCACAAAAAAGGCACTTGATGTGTATCAGAATGTTCTTGAGTGACCTATGATATCATGCTGCAATATATTTTTTTATCGTGCTTTGCAAAATGAATTGGCTTCATTATTTATTTAAATGTTCATGAATTTCTCTTCCTTATTCACTTTATTTCATCACATTGCTCTCTCTGTCTCTCCCATTCTCTCTCTGTATCTTTTTCTGTCCAGCTCTCTGTCTCTTATGCCCTTTGCCTCCCTCCTGCTTCATTATGGTCTCCTTTTCTCTCTCTTTCTCTTTCTCTTTCTTTCTTCTCTCTCTCTTTCTCTCTCTCTCGGAAGGACTGAATTAAAGTATATGATCCTTATCGATGAAATCTACTGAGTGAAATGTCTTTCGTCAGCTCATGAGACTTTTATGGAGCCAATCTATATGCATCATATCAAGCGAGCTGAAACGCTAGGTCGATCTCTGCTGCTAATTTTCTTCCCAGCAGTCGTATGGATCCCAAATTTCACTTTAATATGTAATTATTTGAGCTGATAGTGTTTATTTTTCTGAGTGGAAGCTTTGTGTTTCAGTGAAGGTGCTGCAGCTGTGGTGCACTGTGGTCCCTCACCAAAAGTCACTGATTAAAGCAAACAAACAAATCAACAAAATACAATAAAATATGAAAGTGCAGATAGCTGGAAGGAGATTGCATTGGTATACCTATTTGTTTTTCAGGGAACAGAGTTAATATTGCGAAGTCAAGCTTCTGTCAAGACCACAGTCAGACAGCTGCAGCTGATTCAAAATGCAGCTACTAGAAGGCTTATGAGAGAAGAAATCAGAGCATATTACTCCAAACCTCACTCACTGCATTAAGCTATCAACTAACAACAGAATAGGCTTTAAAGTGATTCTATATATATATATATATATATATATATATATATATATATATATATATATATATATACATACATATATATATATATATATATATATATATATATATATATATATATATATATATATATATATATATATATATACATATATATATCTGAATGGTCTTGGACAAAAGTCTACTGCGGATCTGCTTGAAGTATAAGAACCTAATAGCCCTCTCCGATCACTAGGGACTGATCAGTTATTAGTGCCCAGAATCAGAACCAAACAAGTTGAGGTAGTATTCAGTCATTGTGCTGCCAGATGAGGTCAGATATGCTCCAAATGTTTAACCTTTAAGTCCAGTTTAAAGATGTTCTTGTTTTCTTGTGCCTTTGTTTAGAACTCCACTTTGCCTCATTGCTACAGATGTTTTTTTTTTAACCCCTTATTTTACTTTCTATTTTAGTCATTTATCATAGTAGTGATGACATTGCACTTTGACTTTTATTTTTGGTGACTACTTTTGCAAATGCCTTTCTGAGGTGAAATGCAGCTGTGCATGAATGGATCTATACAAATGAACTTACCCTGTCTTCTGGTTATAATACCTTTTCTAAACATTATGAAGAGTAGGGAAACTTCTGTTTTGTCCGTTGTTGATCTCAGCTCTCACAGAGGAATAAGTCTGCTCTGCAGTATCCAATAAAGCTTTAGAATGGATGGCATGTACATAGACAATACATCATAAATAACAATTCATTTTGAGTTATAAATGGAAAATAGTTGTATTCATCATTCAGTTATTATGGCGTTATGACTCATGTCTGCATGCAGTGAGTATTAGTGACTGTTTTTGGTTTTAATAGTAATTTCATCCTTTTTGTTGTTACAGGGATATGAATGTAAAAACTACAGTGAAACAATGTTTTATATAAAAATATAAACAGTATAACAAAAAAATGAATACGTTAATTTAACGTAATGCAGTTCATTCTGTTTTGTTGTAATCGCATTGTAATAGTAGGTAGTGATTTCTTTCTGTTGGTTTTGGAGCTCAGAATGTAGCCTATTGGCTGGTAGATTGAGCAAAGCAATGTAACCACACATCCACATTGTAGGGATATATTTGGAAATGCTGTTCTTTTGAAAACATTACTAAGAAAAGGTCAGACAAGTGAGAGCTCTATAATGGACGACTGAAAACTCTGCAGTGGTCTCTTGCAAGTGAAGACATATGCATTGTAACTGTCGTCCAGAACAAACAGAGGAAAAAGCTAGTCCTGTGTCCTGTTCAGTCTATAACCAGACCAGAACAGTTACATCTAGTAATTTCTAAGCCTACCAGACTGGGTCCATTTGGAAAATGCTACAGCTCGAAGTAGAACAAACAGAATGAGAGAAAGCTAGAGCTCTCTGTCACCCCCACACACACACACATTGCTTTCAATTATACACTCACTCAATTTACGGCTCATTTCAATAGGGCCCGTCCATGCCAGATGGCCATGCTGTAAACTCTATTTCTCATTTAGGATTCATTTGCAGGGCCTTGGCGTTTGTTTAGCGTCTAATGGAAAAGCTCCCTCTTTTCTCCCTGACATGGCTATGTGTCTGTATGGGTGCAGTGGGACAAAAATGTCCTTTTTCTACTGTGTGTACATGTGCATGCTCCAAAATGTTCTATGTCTTTTCACAGCTTCCAAATTGTGTTATACTTTATGTGCATGTGCTCCAATTTTTTATACAACTTCTTTTTATACCTCTTAAGTGTTTTGTATTTAATGTGTGTAGAAAACTTTCTAATTCCATTTACCCCTCATGTGAGGATGTTCGTGGAAAACTGAAGCTGATGTTTTGTCTGCTCATTGGTTGTTGTTCTTGTAACATACAAAAATCTCCTTTCCTCTGAGCCACAGCAGATCACCCTTCCTCATCCCAACATCCTGGTACTATCAACGATGAATGAGCAGTTTACCAGCTGTTCTGGCCTGCTAACTGAATGAGAAGATGAAGAGCCAGGCTCACTGCAGCTCTGTTAGAGCTTTAATCAGGCCTGAAATTTTGATCCAAATCCCCTATAAAGCCCAGAAACATTCTGCTAGCCTTACTAATCCCACAAAGCACCAAGTTTTGAATTTAACAGTAGTTTGCTAAAATAGAATCCAACCCTGACTGACCACTAGCAACCAGATGTAGTGTCACTACAGTGGAATTGGGTCATTTTTTTTAATAATACAAAAGATTTGTGATCATTTTTAGTACATTTTTAGTAGATTCTGTAATTTAGTATTTGAACAAAAAAAATTACATTTAGATATGCAAATCAGATGTTATCTGATTAAATACATGTGTGTAATGTGTGTGTATATATATATATATATATATATATATATATATATATATATATATATAAACGTGTGTGTGTGTGTGTGTGTGTGTGTGTGTTTGTCAGTAGTAATAAAAGCTATAAAAGTAGGGAGGAAGAATAGTGTCATAACGGTGCGGCATCCAAGTGGCATGACCCAAGTGTAAGTGTTGGCCCTATTATCAGGAAATCATGAGCTCCATCCCCGGTGGTGTTACAGCCAAGAGAGCACAATTAGCCTTGCTCTCTCTGGGATGGTAGGATGGCCCACCCTCTCCCCTCATCACATAAGTCAAGTCATATATATATATATATATATATATATATATACACAGTGGGTTGCAAAAGTATTCAGCCCCCTTGAACTTTTCAACCTTTTGCCACATTTCAGGCTTCAAACATAAAGATATGAAATTGACATTTTTTGTGAAGAGTCAACAACAAGTGGGACACAATTGTGAAGTGGAACGAAATTTGTTGGATATTTTAAACTTTTTTTAGAAATAAAAAACTGAAAAGTGGGGCGTGCAATATTATTCAGCCCCCTTGCTTTAATACTTTGTAGCGCCACCTTTTGCTGTGATTACAGCTGCAAGTGGCTTGGGGTACGTCTCTGTCAGTCTTGCACATCGAGAGACTGAAATTTTTGCCCATTCTTCCTTGCAAAACAGCTCGAGCTCAGTGAAGTTGGATGGAGAGCGTTTGTGAACAGCAGTTTTCAGCTCTTTCCACAGATTCTCGATTGGATTCAGGTCTGGACTTTGACTTGGCCATTCTAACACCTGGATACGTTTATTTGTGAACCATTCCATTGTAGATGTTGCTTTATGTTTTGGATCATTGTCTTGTTGGAAGATAAATCTCCGTCCCAGTCTCAGGTCTTTTGCAGACTCCAACAGGTTTTCTTCCAGAATGGTCCTGTATTTGGCTCCATCCATCTTCCCATCAATATTAACCATCTTCCCTGTCCCTGCTGAAGAAAAGCAGGCCCAAACCATGATGCTGCCACCACCATGTTTGACAGTGGGGATGGTGTGTTCAGGGTGATGAGCTGTATTGCTTTTACGCCAAACATAAGTTCGATTTTGGTTTCATCTGACCAGAGCACCTTCTTCCACATGTTTGGTGTGTCTCCCAGGTGGCTTGTGGCAAACATTAAATGAGACTTTTTATGGATATCTTTGAGAAATGGCTTTTTCTTGCCACTCTTCCATAAAGCCCAGATTTGTGCAGTGTACCACTGATCGTTGTCCTATGGACAAAGTCTCCCACCTCAGCTGTAGATCTCTGCAGTTCATCCAGAGTGATCATGGGCCTTTTGGCTGCATCTATGATCAGTCTTCTCCTTGTTTGAGCTGAAAGTTTAGAGGGACGGCCGGGTCTTGGTAGATTTGCAGTGGTCTGATGCTCCTTCCATTTCAATATGATCGCTTGCACAGTGCTCCTTGAGATGTTTAAAGCTTGGGAAATCTTTTTCTATCCAAATCCGGCTTTAAACCTCTCCACAACAGTATCTCGGACCTGCCTGGTGTGTTCCTTGGTCTTCATGATGCTCTCTGCGCTTTAAACAGAACTCTGAGACTATCACAGAGCAGGTGCATTTATACGGAGACTTGATGACACACAGGTGGATTCTATTTATCATCATCAGTCATTTAGGTCAACATTGGATCATTCAGAGATCCTCACTGAACTTCTAGAGTGAGTTTGCTGCACTGAAAGTAAAGGGGCCGAATAATATTGCACGCCCCACTTTTCAGTTTTTTATTTCTAAAAAAAGTTTAAAATATCCAAAAAATTTCGTTCCACTTCACAATTGTGTCCCACTTGTTGTTGATTCTTCACAAAAAATTACAATTTCATATCTTTATGTTTGAAGCCTGAAATGTGGCAAAAGGTTGAAAAGTTCAAGGGGGCTGAATACTTTTGCAACCCACTGTATATATGTATATATATATATATATATATATATATGTATATATGTATATATATATATGTATCATATGTAGCACTTTTTACAACAGGTGTTGTCACAAAGCAGATTTACAGGAATAGTCCAAGCAACCATGACGACTGTGGCAAGGGAAAACTCCCTAAGAGGAACCAAGATTCAAAAGGGAAACCCATCCTCCTACAGTATGATGCTAGCTAGTGCAGGTGAGGTAATAGAACTGGTGGTTAGCGTTCTTCTCCAAGCACATTCAGCTGTCCAAAGACGTTAGCAGCAGTTTGAAAAGACCTTACTGGCTTCACACTAACTAGTGGGTGCAATTGGATAGGACTACATTTCCCACCGAGAAAAATAAATGAATGAAGATTTGGTTCCCTAAAAACCTTAAATTGGTGTAGAACATTTACATTACATTATTCACACTGACATCTCTTTTTCAGTCATTATTATTTAGTGGTTCTTCTGTGGCTTCACTCAAAAAACAACCAACCCCCCCCCTTTTTTTTTTCTTTTTAATTTTTGTGTAGTTGAGAAAAACAAAAGCAGTCCAAAGCCTGTGAGATGGGCTGTGAGGAACAGAACCTAAGCCTGTCAAATATTTCCATACCTATCCTAATGTAGTTAAATATCTTAAGCTCTAAGCTTTGTGTAAACCACACAGCTCAGACTAATACTCAATTGTGTTCCTTCATTTGGTCAGATGTGGTGATTTCGTCATCCTGTTTCTGAAGTAGCTGCTTAATTTCTCACAAATTCAGTGGCCTCTGAAGAAGCCATGCCTGTTTGAGTCTAATTCCACTGGTCGTTGAGGAGGGGCATTTGGAGAGAGATTTTTTTTTTTTTTTTTTTTTTTTTTTTTTTGGGAAGTGGACCCAATGTCACTTTAGCATCCATTCTCTTCTCATGGCTGACCTGCATGCTCCCCTACAGCTGCTCAATTAGCCCCCTGCTCCTGAGATGATGGAAGCTGTCTATCGTTTGCCTTGCTGCTCCGCATGGTCCAGGCCAGTGTCCAACTGGCCAGCAGGTGACCGATGCGAACCGCGGGACCAGGGCAAGAATAATTATTCTACTAACACATCAGGACTGAAATGGTGGGGCTAATTGCAAAAGCGATTTGATACAGCTAATGAAGGTTGGGCAAAAAAAAGTGAGGGAGAACTTTCCCCATGGGTCAGGAGCTATCCACTGAGCCGGACAAGGTTGCGTTCATGGGCAGATGTTCGATTACAGGCCCTGTGACCGTGCCAAGCGTTTCGGGTAGGTCATTCACGCAAACCTACTCTTGTGTTTACATAGAGCAGGTTGGTGCTTTACATTGGTCAATTTATGTACGTTCCACACGTTTTATCACAGTCTAAGCTTGGTGGAAATGCAGATCATTTAATTGAATACTTGCTACATATTTGTAAATTATCCAAAATTATTTTAATGGTGGGCTTCAAATCAAGATGATTGCAGTGTATTAGTATGTTTTGTAACAGCTTCTCCAGTAAAAGTTCCACTCCATTCGTTTTCTGCTGCAAATTATTATTCTCAGTACAGTTTAGCTTAGGAAACAAAACTCTGACAACTGCAACATACTCTTTAAAGGGGCAGCAGATAAAATGGGAGCTAAGGTGAAGCACTTTAACATTGGGATGATTCATTTGCTTCTTAATCCCACCATCCCCTTTACACAAAGCATGCCCCCTATATGTGGAGGTCCACAATTATCCGGCTAATGTTACCTTAACTTGTGATGGGTTGTTTTTCAAGTGATGAGCTGCTTATTAACTGTATAACTTTGTTGTTGTTTAGTCTAACAGTTACAATTTAAAAGTATGCAATGTTAGATCTTCTTTAGAAAAATATCATTACCTCACATGCAATCTTAGCATTATATAGTTATATAGCTTCAAAAAGTTATCTACTTACTAGAGTAGACCTACTCACTAGATCATATGATGTAACATATGCAGCACATGCTCAAAGCAGTCCATGGTTCAACAATTTACCATTTTCTACTGATTGTGGTGTCCAGTTTCATTACTTTCACTAGCAACATGCTTTTTATTCTTCATACAGCACTCCCAAGACTTACTTTTTTGTTTTAGCTATGTTTTAGCAGAAGTATCTGAGAGTGTTGATGGTTCTGCAGTGTTTGCTTATTTTGAGATCTAAGATAGGTTAGAATGACACTTTGGGCTTTCAGGAGTGTCTATAACAAGACTTAAGTCAAAATAAAATCAGCATATCTTGGACTACCAACTTCCAAGTTATTGACGAGTTAGTCTTAGTTCTGCTACAGAGAAATAACATTTCAATTTTTTTTTGAAGGCATTGCTTGAAAAATTAATTTTGTTCATCATCATAATGATGTTGTTTATTTCTAATTTATTTGGAGCAAAACATCAGTAACGAATACTGCCCCTTGTGCTTCACAGATAAAGTAGTATGGCTAATGTCTGATGGTATATTCAAAGAATAATATATTCTATTCAGTCCTCTAAAGCAGCTCCCATACTCAAAACAACCGAAACAGCAGTTTCTCCAACTGATCTCCTTTTCTCCTGAGTGATCAGCAGACTGGGGTCTGATAAAATAAAACAGAAATAAAACAGAGGTGCTGTCTGGCTGGGAAATCCTTTAGAAACTGCAAAATTCCAACATTTGTGTTTGTGTTTTATTTTTTGTCCCGTACTTGCCAGGGTGGAGCCAGTGTAAGCCAGTGCTGTTTGCCGGCTCCCAGAGCTGCTGTAGGTTGATGGTGTTGCAGATTTAAATGCAATCCCCTTAATCCCCCTCCACAGCCTTCAGAGCACCGCTGCGCTACACTTGATTTTTCACACTTGTTAACATCATCCTCTCCTGCTGAAGAGTGTCAATGATGAACGAGGGCTAGCTCTTCATATTTCCCTGGATAATTTTTCAAATTAAGCAAGTTTGAACATTATCAAGTTTACCAAGACATTGATATGAAGTGTATAGCTTTTTCTTTGGCTTTTCTTTTATCCTTTAAACTGTAAGGGCAGGTTTGTGGGCATACAATTCAATCCCTCACTCTTATAACTGCACATATTTCAGAATAGATAAATGGGAATCCTTCCGATTTTTCTGAATATCTGCACAATTACATGGTTAAGATGTAGACAGTCACCCACCGTGGTTTGAGTCGAAATGCTCTGTCCTAGGGTAACTTTGTTCACAGTGGTGGTGAGAGAAAGCAGATATGTTCAATAGCTCTAAAAGATCTCATAAGAAATCTCAAGAAAACGCTGCCTGTTGCTTGAGACATTGTTCCTCACTTATTTTTCACCTTTTTTAAAAATCCATTCATGTCGGAGGAGTACATGCAGGGCGTTGTCATGCACAGTAGTCTCCAAAGAACTTTTTTCAGATGTTGCACTATTTTAGAACTATCATTACATACAATATTACATACAAAACCCACAAGACACACGTCTATCCACGTATGGTTTAGGATAGTAAATGAAATGACTGTGTTGTAGACATCTTGACTCCTACTTGCTAACACCACCACTGTGAAGAAATAGTTGGCAAATTTCTCTACAACAACCAGTTCCCATCAAACCACTTTGAATGACTTTATTTGGATCTCAAACACTGAAACATTTAAAGTGTTGGAATTCCACTGTTTCATATTAGTGACAGAATAATTTATAGTAGTTGCTAAATAGTTTAGAGTGGATGCGGAATAGTACACTGTATTTACTGAATAATTTATAGTAGTGTCTGAATAAATTAGCGTGGTTACTGAATAAATTTGAGTAGTTACTGAATATGTCACTATATTTACTGAATAATTTATAGTAGTTACTGAATAATTTACTAATCATGGTCTATCCACAGGTATGTTCTTTCGTAACAATTGTATTTAAGTTGTACAAGCTAAACAGACCATTCCCTTACAATCCCACTCCACCTAATTAAAAGTTAGAAAGATCTTATTTACAGTCTGTATGTAAGTGTTCATTCTGACTATGTTGTATTTAATCAAAATTTGCAACTATATCAGTGTAACACAATGAAAAACGGTCTATCCTGACAGGGTGACTTTTCAAAAAAAAAGTTAATTACAAAATTTAAACTTGGGTATTTTAAATTGTGTGCTACAATTTTTTTATTACACCAAATGGGATTTTATATCAACACTTTGCAAAGTTTGTCCCGTTGCTACTGAGGAGTCCTTGGGCAGAGCATGTATAGATCAGTACTGAACAAGTCTAAGGGGTTGAATCTCATTCAATTTAAAATGATGCTATGCACAGGCATAAAGACCCAAACCACACATGGTGATGAAATGTCATCACGAGCTGAACTCTGGAGGCATGTGACTGAGGCTGTGCTATAGGAACCAGCTGAGAAGCATTAGCTCTAATCAGTGGCTGGGTTTTTCTCCTTTAAAGCGAGGCTGTATGTGGCGCTCTGGCTGCTTCTCGAGCGCTGTGTGGGCAGAGCCGCTTTGGCGTCTGGGGTTTTGAATGCGTGGGGTGTCTCCAGACTGCATGTGGAAAGGCCTCCTATGCCGGCAAGCCAGTTATAGAACTCTAGACCAAAGCAGCCTGGCGGATGGCATGTCTGCACCACAGTTCAGTTGAAGAGGTCAAGAAATTACAGTACAGTGTATATTCTCCACTGGAAAAGATGAATGGGATTTGGAGACTATTATGCTATTAACATTAATCAGCAAATTTTGTTAATTCCAACCTGTTTTTTTTTCTTTTTCCGAAGAGATTTTTTTTATAGAGAGGGCTAATAAAGTACTCACATCTTTCATTCTGACAGTAACATATAAAGAATATGTACACTTTGATGCAGTTTTACATCATGTCTCACTCCACAGTTCCATAAGGAGGAAAAAAGGCTATACATGCTGAAATTATGTATTCATTATATTATATTACAAATATAACTGCTCCTGTTCTTTTTAGCTGTGGAGCTATGCATTATTAATGTAATTAAATTAGAACACAATGGTAGCTTCGGGCAAGCACTGAACTTAGCCTTGGACTGTTTGATGCCCTTTGAAGAGGATATTCAGTGACAACAGAACTAGCCGCTGGCATTTTGCAGTACGGCGGAAGCTTATTTTATGGAGGCTTATGGAATAGGGAATTGTATTTAGACAAAAGAACAGCTCATATGATATGTGATTGCTGCCTGAACTGGAGACAAGAGATTGATCAATATACATTACTCGCTCTGAACAAAGAGCAGGGAAATGCCTTCGAGGGGAAATTGACTCTGTGTTAAAATTCAGTCCATGAGTTAAGAGGAAAGGCCTTTCAAATGATCTCTCTGTCATACTATTTTAGTGATCTGTATTTATTTATTTCAGTAAAGTATCATGCTTGGTGTTTAGTATTATATTGATGCGAAATAGACTCTAAGGTTATGTGTCATTTTCTAGTTGGCATAATGCCCATAGAAGGGGTTACGTGGTTTTCTCCCTATAGAGAAAATGAATGCCGCTTTCAAAAATCAGCACAAACAAAAAAAATTTTTTTTCTTCCCTCAATGTCTTGTCCTGGGCACATTTTCCGCTTGAATATCCATGGATCCTTATGAGGTTGTAATGGAGTCTAATACAAATAATGTTCCTTGCATTCTACTAGCAAGATTACACCTCTCTGTGCTTTGAAATGATGAAAATAAGCCTGCTATTTAACTTCTACACTGTTACATATCATCTGCTCCAATAGTTAGACTACTACTGACAGAGCTGCTTAACTACTACATTTGACAGAGCCTGTTGGATTTTGTGGGGTATTTTGGTGAGGTTGCCACTCGTGCAGTGTTAGTTCAGTGTGCAGCAGTATTAACTTGTATGTAACAATATTTGTATTTCAACTTGGTGTCAACCTGAAGTCAAAATTGACATTTCTTGCTTTCTTATTTTATGTCCTTGGCCATATTAAGCACCATCCATTTTGTCATATAATTCAAAAGAATTCAAAATTTTTTTTTTTTTCTTTGTAACCTCAGCAAGGGAAAATTATACTAACCAGTAATATCATAGTTGTTCCCCCTCCTGCCACCACCCTGACCAACCATAAAGCGAAAACACCAGTCCTCACCTTCCTTCCCAGCTATACTTACATTAGCTACATCATTTAGATAGCCTGTTGTTATTTCAATACATTTATGCTGGCGACCCTTGTTCATGTTAACCCGGGTGGCAGTATTGCTCTGATTTCTAAAAATGTCTGGCACCCTGAGATTGCAATCTGGGTTAGCTGTTGATGGACAAACACACACATACAAAATCAGTCTCTCGCTCCTGTTGAGTAATATTACATTAATACATGGATTGATTAGAATGGTAACTTATTTTCTGCTTTCAATGTGAAAGTGCCTGCTAACCGCTACTTCACCTTGTCTTAAAAGTTATAAATGAGATAAAAATATCAACCTTTTAACAAACAATAAATAATTTAATACAATAATAAAAAAATACAGTTCAAAATGTACTTCATTTTTGTTCGTTTTATATTCTTTGATTTTTCTGCAAGACAGACAGCCAATTGCCAGAGTCTAAATCTGTTTTGTTTCAGTTTTGGAAATACATATGCCATTTGAGTAGTATAGTAAAAAGGAAGTAATACCTGCCAGCTTCTAAAGGTTAACTGTTTAGACCTAAAGCATTGACATTGTAATCATTCAGACATTCTACAGGATCATTTACATTTTCAGTCCTCAGTTCTTGACAGTCAAGAGCTCTTCTCTCTCTTCTCTCTCTTTGTCGTGGTAGCTTCTCTTCAGTCCTGCTCAGTTCCAGCTGAAGTCTGATCACTGTGGTTCTTTAGAGCATTGCTTTATCTGCTTACCCCAGCTGGGGTCAGCTCACATGTGTGTAGAAACCCCAGTGGAGTGAAAGGAGAGGGGCTCAGAGCTCTGTGTGCGGGTTAGGGAGAGACTTATTAGAGAGAGAAAGGGAGATAAGGTGAGTGGGGCTTTACTCCGCAGTCTGTGACGCCTCCAACATCACTCAGTGCACCATCACACCGAATCTGAGGCTGAAGGGACAGCTCCACCACCTCCATCTTCTGTTCTCTCAGACACGCTTTTTATTTATTGTAACATAAAGTCATAGATATGTGCTTATCAATATGTATGAGTACACGTCACCATAAATTATACTGTCTTTATGCATTATATATTATTGCTGTCAGAACAAAACCTTGCAGGAATATACTGATGCGTTATATGACTTGCATATGTATGCTAAGTTCTCAAGTAGCTTTTTGGTATAGAGGTATAAAGTTTAACCCTAAAATTAACCTGAACTTCAGTAACCAAAAAGAAATGCTTTAGCTCTTTCAGGTTTAAACATCTATCTAAAAGTTATGGCTCTTAACATTATAGGTTGGTCCTAACATTATTGGTTCGCCCTGTTTTTTTTCTAGTTTTCCCACAATGTTTGGGCATTTTGTCCTAAAAAGGCAACCACATGCACATAAGCACACATAGCGTCTAGCTAAACCGGCTAGCCTATCTACACTGCCTCAGCTATGCATGGATAAATGCAAAGCCTCAGTATATACCAAATGAAATTTCCATATTCAGTGTATTCAGTGGGTAAGCCAGCAGAAAAGACCAGTCCAGTCCCCACAGCTCTGTTCATCATTTATTCTGAGTCGTGTGTGAACAGCACAGTAATGAAATTGCGATGTCTGCACTCTCTCTCTCACACTGTGTTTTATTATACTATTTGCTGTTCATTCAGTCCAACATTAAACATTAAACAGCAGTTTCTGCTTTAATTAAAGCTCACATACATTGTGTGTGTGTGTGTGTGTGTGTGTGTGTGTGTGTGTGTGTGTGTGTGTGTGTGTGTGTGTGTGTGTGAGAGAGACTGTGAAGGAGACACACAGACGGACAGGCAGACGTAAGCAGAGATGTTAGGCAAGGGTAGTAATTGCCCTCTCCTGTCTCTAGTCAACAAGTTAATTAAAGAATTATTAACATGCCGTAGCTCCTGCAGAAGAAGCTCAGGGCTTATTAAAAATGGAGAGCGATACTGGCCATGTCCATTTCCTCCCCATTTAGATATCTCTGGGACGCGCCATCATGTCTAATTAAGGCTTTGGTGCAGAATTGAGGTCACACTTTCTATAATATCTCAGATCAGTAAATCCTACATTGAATATGAAGGTTGGAAATTGGCTGAAAGCTGATTGTGTATACGCTGATTTTTTTTTTTTTTTTGTGCAGCTTGGAAAGGTGCTTTTTCAGTCATAGTTAATTTCTGATGTGAGTGACTGTTATAATTGTATATATAAGTGTGTAAATAGTTTAAACTATTTGTTTCTAATTAATCATTTGTAAGAAATTAATGATGATGGATGATTACATTACATTATGAGTAACCTGCATGGAAATGAAAAACTTTAATGTTGAGAGAAATTACCCATTTCTCCCACCCATTCATGCTAACTGGACTGGAACATAACTGTAAAGGCTTATTAAATCGTCTCTTGTAAACTGTACAATTGGGAGTTTTTTTTAACTTTTGTGTTTCCTTTGTTGGTTTTGAGTTGGGCAGGACATTACTGCAAGATGCCAATCAGAATTGGAGCATATTCTCAGCTACCCCATTTTCCAGGCTTTTAAATCCATTCGAATTGTAGTTTAGGATGTATTATTGTCCTATTTTAAAGTCTGATCAATGATCATTCAAGTCAGCCTGAAGTCTAAAATGTCATTCTCATTACATCATCATGAACCAGTGTGCAGAGAAAAACAATATTAACCGTATTTCACCTGGAAATCTGTCACGGTACAGAAGTAAAATGCATTATGATTTCTTTAGATTTTGTATTTAATGTTAATAATGAAGTCATTTAATGACTGAGTCACTTATCTTTTATGTCATTGAGATATATAAACTTTGCAACCAAATTGTCACTTCAACGTCCCATTAAACTTTTCAGTATAACTGGTTCTGGAATGTTTTGTTATATGGCTGTAGATAAGCTTGTTTAGGGTAGACTCAACTCTGTATGGCCTTCTTTAATCTCTTCTGGCTATTTATTATTGTGTCTGCTCACTAATCTAGCCACTCAGCTGGAACTGAAGGGCATAAGGACACATCAGAGAGGACTGCGAGATGCTGGAGGCTGTTGGGTTGAACTCTGTTCTGGTATGTGGGCTTCAAAGCCCCCCCGAAACACTTCAAACTGCCTTTTGAAGTGGGAGAGAATGTGATTAGGTAAAAGGGATGGCATTCTGATAGAAGAGACCGGCATTAACGCGTTAGCACTGTGGAGTGGCGCACACCCGCGGGCACTGGGTGGCACTGTAGCCACTCTAGCATACAGAGTAATAGGATCAAGCAATAGCGCCACACCAGAGCACTGGCCACTTTGCCAAGCTGTGCGTGGAGAAAGATTTATAATGCGCCTCCAATGTGAGATTAGCCAAACTCTCTGAAGCCTTCAGAACTTCAGAACGTGCCTAAGTGGTTGGCAGGCCCAAACTTGGGCCATTGATTGATGCGATTCCGTTCTCTAAGAAGCGTTTAATTCCTGGTTAAGTGGAGTTGGTTTTGGCAAGTTATTAAGATGCCAGTCTGCCATGAGCAATGAAGGTCCTGTTCAACGCTCTAAAGATGCAGATTAAATTCATGCTAACTTTCAACACCAGTAACTACGCTTACATACACACCAGTGGTTTGATATTGGTCTGAGACTCCTAGTCTTAAGATATGATAACATAACAATACTGTTTATGTTAGGTGGTCCAGGCCAAATATTAGCCAGATTATTCTAGAAAGATTTGTGCATATAAATGCTTAAATCATTCAACTGAATCTTAGGTGCATCATGAATGCAGTGTTTCATATTATACAGTCATTTACGTGTACAGTCTATGCTGTACATGGAAACAAGACTATAAATGGACTGCTGTTTTATACAGCCCATATAATTGATTTGGTCCAGATTGACCAAGACTTTAGTCATACTGTTTTGTGGCTGTAAGCATAAGAAATATTTTGGGCAGCACTGTTATCATGAAGTCTCGAAACTGTGCTATTTATAGAAAATTTTAATATTAAATGGCAGTATGTCAATATTTATGGTAATGCATCATTCTACCAACCATATAAAAAGGAGTGATATTTAATCAGTGAGTTATTTTAAATTCATATTATAGAGTCAGGTCATAAATTACCCAAAGCATGCCGATATATCATTTACATCATACATATTTAGTGTACTCGGTGCTAAATTAGTTTTAGACCATGGAAAATAAATCCCCCAGCTATAGCAGATATTGCCACTTTGTGGAAAAATTGCATTTCAGGGCTGCAGGAATTCCCTGGTGAGGGAACATGGATTATTGGTGGGTTTATGAAAATGCACCTCAAACTAGTCAATAAACTACGATGTGATTTAACGACAATAGGCTTTATTGGAAGACTGATCCCACTTATGCAGAGAGGTTTGTCATATAGGAATGCACGCACACTCTTTAGCACCTCTCTTAGGGATTATATGCATATGGTGATTATGGGTCTGTGATGGACACCTGAGACCCATCCCACATTCTGGTGAAAAGAAGCAGACTTCATCATTTGTTTGGAGCCTTTTTTGAGTTAGTGGTGAATTGTCCCAAATATCCAGTTCCTTATCACTCTGCTTCAACCTAATATCTGTTTGATATTAAAGCGGTTTGACAACCGATGATAATTTCAACATTATATAACAACTTCAATAAATTTCCCTGCACTCAGAAAAGAGCAGAGAACTTTTGGACTGTAAACACATCTTGTGGAGAAGTGAAAGGACAGTTGCTTCAGCTGTGTTTAGGTTTTCCTTTTTCTGTTTGTCTTTAAACATGTTTTGCAAAGAGAGATCATAAAGTTTAATTTACTAAACAGTGTTAATGTGACATTATGAAATTGAACTTGAATTTCTCTTCACAGTGACATGAGGTTTTTACTGCAGCACTCTAAGAACAGGCCACACTAAAGACATTTTTACTGTGTTTCAGCGTAAATTGCTTGGCCTGTTACCTTAGCCCGAGCAGACAACTTCTAAACCATTTCCAAAACACGTTGGAACGCTGTGCAAAATGTAAATAAAAACAAAATGCAATGATGTGCAAAACATTTAAATTATATTTCACTGAAAATAATACAAAGACAGCATATCAAAAGTTTTTTTTAAAATTTTTTTTATTTAATGCTGACAAGTTCCTAAAATGTTGGGATAGGGAGTACAAAAGGCTGGTGAAGTTGTGTAATGCTTAAAAAACAGCTGGTGGTTGATTGACAACAGGTCAGTAACATGATTGGATTTAAAAAGAGCATCAAAGAAAAGCTTTTCATCATCTACAGTAAATATCATTAGAAGAAAAAATTTGGAGAAATTACTACTTTATTACTGGTTTGTTATACTGTACTACCCTGTATTGTATAATGACAATAAAGTTGAATTGAATTGAATTGAAATCTCTGTATGTAAGGCACAAGGCTAAAAAACAATATTTGCTGGCCGTGATCTTTGGGCCTTCAGACGGCACTGCATTAAAAACAGACATGAATTTGTTGTGAAAAACACTGCATGAGCTCAAACACTTCTGAAAAGCACTCTCTGTGAATGTTCATCACTGCATCCACAAATGCAAGTTAAACTGTAAAACACAAAGAAGAAACCATATGGAAACAGGATCCAGAAATGCTGCCACCTTTAGCACTGGGCCAAAGACCACTCAGATTGTTATGTACACTAGTTTTGTAATTTAGCATCTTCCTTTTAGCCTCTGTTTTAGGCTTTATTAAAACTTTGTTCCATTAGAATATTGTAATTGTCCAATAAAATTAGTCTACAATTACTTGGAGTAAAATCTTGATACATTGTTAAACATTTTTCCTTCCCCTGTAAAGTCACAATTCTTCTTTAATTTTTTCATTTGTGAATTCAGTGATTCATTGCAGAGTCTTTTCATTCTTCCAGGCTTTTCTACTTACATTGACTTCTATTGTGTTCCTGATATTGATGCCCAGTAATGTTTGTGTATAGGTGTCTGATTTTAAAAGATCAGAAACAAACTTTATGACTCTTCTTTGTCCTCATGAAGCCTTGAAAGTGCAGCTCTATTGTTGAGCGTATAATGATGCCATTGGATTGCTTTATGAAATCCATTTCCCTTTGGATCAATCTGGCTTAATGTCATGTGTCTCATGCACCTCTTTCACTGCACTGGACTTTATTAATAACTGCATCGACTGCATTGATTTCTATTGACAGCTGTGTACTTGGGAACAGCTTTTTGCGTGCTGCTGTTGCCTTCGACTGTGTAGCCCTTAAATCAAGTGGTGTCTCATTAGAGCAGTCAGGCTCTCTCTCTCATGCAGAGATTGTTACGAGCCATAAAAATGGAGATGTGTTCAGCTGGAAATGTGAAAGATGCACTGTTTTCTCATTTGTTGTGAATGCATGTCTGTTCTTTCTCAGATTGTTTTACTCTTGCTGTTTGGTTTATATGGTGCCTTCAGAAAGCTGTGGTAGAGTAAGATCAGTACAAAGGTGTCCGGTTGTGGTTAGATGTTATGTGTTGACGAGACAGTATCAATAAATGTGTTTGATCAGTCCACGTGACTGTGACAAGTTCAGTCATGACTACTATATGCATGAAAAGTGTGTTGATATAGGAAAAATGTTATTGGCATGAAATCAGGGAACTTCCTCTTTGATCTTGCCTTAGGGAATCTATAAACTATAGCTAACTAGAACAGGTGGGAAGCATACCAGTATGATGTTGACTCCATTTTCACCTGGTCACTTCATGTGACTAGTATCTGCATTGTATTCTAATAAGTCAGCCACATGCATTCACACTTGATAGTCAAAAACTCTAAAAATACAAAGAAGAATCCATATATAAACAGGATCCAGAAACACTGCCACTTTCTCTGGGCCGGAGATCACTTAATATATATATAAACAGAATACGATGATTTGCAAATCCTTTTCAACCTATATTCAATTGAATACACTACAAAGACAACATTTTTAATGTTCAAATGGATAAACTTTTGTTTTTTGCTAATATTCACTCATTTTGAATTTGATGCCTGCAACACGTTCCAAAGAAGTTGGGACAGGGGCATGTTTACCACTGTGTTACATCACCTTTCCTTTTAGCAACACTCAATAAGCGTTTGGGAACTGAGGACACTAATTGTTGAAGCTTTAAAGGTGGAATTCTTTCCCATTCTTGCTTGATGTACAACTTCAGTTGCTCAACAGTCTCCGTTGTTGTATGTTGCACTTCATAATACGCCACATATTTTCAATGGGAGACAGGTCTGGACTGCAGGCAGGCCAGTCTAGTACCCGCACTCTTTTACGACGAAGCCACGCTGTTGTAACACGTGCAGAATGTGGCTTGGCGTTGTCTTGCTGAAATAAGCAGGACGTCCCTGAAAAAGACGTTGCTTGGATGGCAGCATATGTTGCTCCAAAACCTGTATGTACCTTTCAGAATTAATGGTGCCTTCACAGATGTTCAAGTTACCCATGCCATGGGCACTAACACACCCCCACACCATCAGAGATGCTGGCTTTTGAACTTTGCACTGATAACAATCCGGACAGTCCTTTTCCTCTTTGGCCCGGAGGACACGACGTCCATGATTTCCAAAAACAATTTGAAATGTGGACTCGTCAGACCACAGGACACTTTTCCACTCTGCGTCAGTCCATCTCAGATGAGCTCTGGCCCAGAGAAGCCGGTGGTGTTTCTGGGTGTTTTTGATATCTGGCTTTCGCTTTGCATGGCGGAGTTTTAACTTGCACTTGTAGATGGATCGACGAACTGTGTTCATTGACAGTGGTTTTCTGAAGTCTTCCTGAGCCCATGTGGTTAATATCCATTACAGAATGTTTTTAATGCAGTGCCACCTGAGGGATCGAAGGTCACGGGCATTCAATGTTGGTTTTCTGCCTTGCTGCTTACTTGCAGAGATTTCTCCAGATTCTCTGAATCTTGTGATGATGTTATGAGTGTGAAAGATGAAATCCCTCATTTCATTGCAATTGCATGTTGAGAAACGTTGTTCTTAAACTGTTGGACTATTTGCTCACGCAGTTGTTCACAAAGTGGTGAACCTCTCTCCATCCTTGCTTGTTAACGACTGAGCCTTTCAGGGACGCTCCCTTTATACCCAGTCATGACACTCACCTGTTTCCAATTAACCTGTTCACCTGTGGAATGTTCCAAACAGGTGTTTTTTGAGCATTCCTCAACTTTCACAGTCTTTTGTTGCCCCTGTCCCAACTTCTTTGGAACATGTTGCAGGCATCAATTCAAAATGAGTGAATATTTGCAAAAAACAATAAAGTTTATCCGTTTACACTAGTTCATTCATATTCCTTTTATTCACAATCCAGATTTAAGTTTTCCCTTTTATCATTTGTTCAGTATGTGACTGAATCATCTCGCACCTCAGTGCCGTAGCCATATGACATTTTATATGTAATGCGTATTTCATTTTTTTGGTGTAAAATGATCTAATCCTCTCTTTTCTCTTTCTTTCCTTTTTTCTCTTCACCCACCTTGGACCGCCTTGGTGCATTAAGGTAAGTCATATTTTCAAATGTGTGATTTTGTGATTCCAGCTGAATGCTTATGACACGATTAGCACAAGCAGGCACTGATGTGGCGGCCGGTCAGCCCTGCTCTTTTAGCGCTCGGTCTAATTTAGCCTGCACTGGTTTCCCAAGCTGGCCAATACCAAGGGTCAGTCCGCCCTGCCCCCACGTTTCCAATAGAGCGCCCGGGATATCGGGGAGCTCATCTTTGGCTGGATTTGTTGGGTTAAATGAGCAGTTTGAGATGCAGGCCAGGGCCTGGGTCGGTAATGAGAGCGTAATGACATTTGGAGCTGGCTCTGTTTGGGTAATGTGGCTAAGCAATGCACCAAAGGGGGGTTTGGTGACCTGATGGGGGCAGATCACTGATTAAATCCCCACAGGTTTCATATAGGCCCAATGTGTGTTCATGTGTGCACTGTGCGTGTGCTGCATGGCTGTGTTATTGCTCTGATCAAGATTTATTGACTGGATATGTTTGAAGCCCAGGAGCTGGCACCTACCCCACCCTCTTGCCCAGCCAACGCATAGGAATTATTTATGAGTTAAATAATAAATTTAATTTTGCTGCTGTTGAATAAATCTTTTTACTTTACCGCTATGGTACCATTAGGCCCCTTCAATGACCCCTCCCCTTCTTTCACGTCTCTGTTGTTTTGCTTATTTCTGCTGAAAGCAGCAGAAGCTCCAGTGCTCATTTTGCAGTTAAATTGTTATTAGATTTGTACCAGATTACTGACCCTGTGTTCCCATCCACAGCACTTATTCTATTAGTATTCCCCACCTTGTAAATTCCTTTGTGACTCTTTGCGAATTGAAAGCATCAATAACGACGTGATCCGTGGCACGCTAATAAATCTGACGGGCACAATGACATACATTGCCGTCTCGATGCTTAGCTGAATCTGCTTTTTATGTGCTGGAGCAAAATCAGCTTTCCTTTTACAGAGAAAACTTTACTTTTGTTGGACGCTCAGTATGCAAATGGCATAATGAATTATGGCCTGTGCCCAGCGATGTTTCATTTTTCTGCTCTTAAGCTAGCACAAGCTCTTTTGCGTGCGTATGGATGTATATACTGTAAATTAATGCATGTATTGCACGTGATCTTTCATACTGCACTTTTGATAAATGTCTCTTCACT